>NC_044927.1:28035466-28045153 GCF_003576645.1 Ipomoea triloba
TATATATATATATATATATATATATATATATATATATATATATATATATATATATATATTGAGAACAAATAATAACCTACCATATATATAATGTTTAAATTTGCACAAACATAAAGAAATGTAATTTTAATTTATTAATTAAAAAAAAAACCGAACCAAAGACCCCACAAGCATTTTCCGAGAAGGTTACTTCAAGATAATTTTCAAAACTTGCAACTATATGTTCGATTCCCTTGGTCCACTTAATTGCTACATCCACAGAAAATAAGGACACCTCCTTTCATGAATATTACCAAATAAATAAATAGCTTCTGTATATAGTCTAAAGTTGAATAACACTAATACTATTTTGATTTTTTTTTAAAATTTGGTCAAAATTTTTAATTAACAAAAATTCATATAAGAACTTGCGACTTACCGTTTATAAGTTTATATATGAGATAAGATTTTTTTTTTTGAGTGCTACTAACTCTGTTACAATGTAATATGTGTTCATAAACTATTTTCTCAACCAACTGAAGCACAAAGAGACAGCGCCTCCATTGAGACTTGAACCCACCCCTTCCACATAGGGGGTGCAATCGGATGCCACTAGACCACAAGGTCATTGGCTAAGAGATAAGATTTAATCACTAAAAAAAAATGAGAAAGTAACTTTTAACTATTATTAGCAGCCATACTCTGATAGGCCGGATTAGGGGAAAAAAAAACTATCTTCATCGAATTAAATCTTAGGGGGGAGGTTTATATGCGAAGTGAGAGTGTGATTAAGACCAACATTGACAGTTTGTCAAATTGTCAGCACTACGCAGCATGCTGTTTATTGTATAGCGACTAAAAAAATAGACACAAAATATTAGTCCGCACAAGTTGTTGTGTGGAAACGTTCTAGAAGAGACAATAGGAAGCATCCTGGAAAGCAGCTAAAAGAGTGTACATCCCCCTTGGACCAACTGGTTTAGTTCTTAGTAATAAAGTATTGCAATCAAATGATACTAAACATCGTTTTTTAATCCCATAAAAAGGAAATATGAACACGATCCTTTGACCTGTTTGCCACTCAGAAAATGTAATTAAAAAAATGAAGGCATGACAGAGAGTAAAGGTCATTAGACTATGGATTCCGACGGGCCGCAGGCGATCCTTATCTAGGTTAAGGTCACGGAGTGCGTCATCGCGCTAAAGACAAAATGACGCCACTTTGTCGTCACCGGTTCAAAACATCAATGTTTTTGTTTTTATTTTTAATATATTATTATATATTATTAGCTACACCGATTCGTCCCATTCTTTTGAAACATGATTTGGTTCAAAAATAGTTGTTAAAAAGGCACCTTTTTATACTTGAATGATGTATATGTATAAAATTCAAATCAAGCTAACTTATAAGTATATACCATACTTTGATTCAATCCACACAGTTATGCATTACCTACCCAATCCGTCAGGTAGCATGACTTGTATCTTTGGGTAGGCATAGTTGACAGAAGATAGATGATTGCTTGTAACATAAGGAAAAGCACGATTCGAGGTCAGACACAGCTTGACTGTTCGACTAACTTGACAAACCAATTAAGTGAAGATACATGAAGCATGTGTAAGTAGAAACTTAAACATACAGGACCTTAGGAACACATGTTTTTCACAGATACTTAAATGTTTAATGAATATACCTGGCTCCATGGTTTCACTGCAGATGCTTCAATGGGAGACTTGGTTTCTCCCTCCAGACCCTGAGCGTACCCTTAGTCTAAGAACTCTGATGGAGAGAGAACTTTTATTTTCTTTTGCAGAAGGGTTGGGGAGAGGACCAGAGCCTCTGGATGGCTATAACTATCTCACAGTTCCATCAAGGTGAGAAGTTATTGAGCAGTTGAAACTGCCATTTATCTTTAACTGGCCAATAGGATTATTATTTTATTATTAAATATACATAAATATTTATGAGCCATAATAATGAGTCATACATTAATAATAATTATTCTAACATTCTCCCACTTGGCTCATGAATCATAAATTTAATAATGAACGTGAAACATAATATGCATAGTATAAGCTAATCCCTTCGTTACATTGGTCAGAACATAAGTAATCATTTAGTTAGAAACTAATAAGAATCATGGCGGTAATACGTCACTAATTGAACGCAGTCCCTTCCATGTATCACAATATTAATTTCAAACTTAATATGATTCATAATGGTATTTTCCATAACGGTCCACGATAATGTCTTTGTCACAAACAAATCCTGTTCATATTGACATAAAACATTCATGTATATATACTTCAAAACTAAACAGGACACTTAATACAGGAACAAAATCATATTGAGCTCCAAGTATCAAATATATAAAAAACACAAACCTTAACATAATGTTAACTGTTTTCAATAACGCCCATTATCTCAACATGCTCATTAAATGCCTTTGGTGGCAAAGCTTTAGTTAATGGGTCTGCAATCATTAATCTAGTGCTAATGTGTTCAATTGATACTCTTCGTTCCCGAACATCTTCTTTAACGGCAAGATACTTCAAATCAATATGTTTAGCACCACTTGTATACTTGTCATTTTTAGAAAAGAAGACTGCTGCAGCATTATCACAATAAATTTTCAGCGGCTTGGCAATACTGTCGACAATTCCAAGTCCTGAAATAAAATTCCGCAGCCATAACCCATGATTTGTAGCCATAAAACATGCCACAAACTCAGCTTCCATAGTGGATGCAGCAATGACAGTCTGCTTCGCACTTTTCCAAGAGATAGCCCCCTCGGCTAAAAGGAATAGATATCCAAATGTGGACTTCCTTGTGTCCAAGCACCCGGCAAAATCTGAATCCGCCTCAAGGCGATCGGACCTCTTATAAGTAAGCATGTACTCCTTTGTGCCTTGTAAGTATCTCAACACCTTCTTTGCAGCCTTCCAGTGATCCATACCAGGATTGCTTTGATATCTACCAAGCATCCCGACAGCAAAGCTAATGTCTGGTCGGGTACATGTTTGAGCATACATCAAACTCCCAACGACAGATGCATAAGGAATATTCTCCATTTCCTTTCGCTCCAATTCATTCTTAGGGCATTGCATAAGACTGAACTTATCTCCCTTCTGAATTGGAGCAACAGATGCAGAGCACTTTTCCATTCTAAACCTTTCTAAGACTTTGTTAATATATGCTTTCTGAGACAATCCTAACACTCCTTGTGATCTATTACGAAATATTTCAATTCTAATCACAAAGGATGCCTCACCCATATCTTTCATTTCAAAGTTCTTAGAAAGAAACACCTTGGTCTCATGCATTAAACCAAGATCATTAGTAGCAAGCAAAATATCATCGACATACAAAATAAAAAATATAAACTTGCTCCCACTGACCTTCAGATATATACACTGATCAACAGTGTTTTCCTTAAATCCAAAGGACATTACAGTATCATTAAACTTAAGATACCATTGTCGAGAAGCTTGTCTAAGTCCGTATATTGATCTGTTAAGTTTACAGACCATGTGTTCCTTTCCTTCAACTGAAAAACCCTCAGGTTGGTTCATGTAAATTTCTTCTTCTAAATTCCCATTCAGAAAGGCTGTTTTCACATCCACTTCTTCTAAATTCCCATTCAGAAAGGCTGTTTTCACATCCATTTGATGTAAATTCCCATTCAGAAAGGCTGTTTTCACATCCATTTGATGCAGCTCTAAGTCATAATGAGCTACTAGCACATCCATTTGATGCAGCTCTAAGTCATAATGAGCTACTAGCGCCATAATTATTCTAAATGAATCTTTCTTTGAAACAGGTGAAAATGTTTCATTGAAATCAATACCATCTTTCTGAGTAAAACCTTTGGCAACAAGTCAATCAATACCATCTTTCTGAGTAAAACCTTTGGCAACAAGTCTGGCCTTGTACCGTTCGATATTGCCACCTTTGGCAACAAGTCTGGCCTTGTACCGTTCGATATTGCCAATTGAGTCATGTTTGGTCTTAAAAACCCATTTACAGCCAACTGGCTTACAACCTTCAGGCAATTCAACAAGATCCCATACTTCATTATGTTCCATTGATTTTAACTCATCTTTCATGGCTTCGACCCATTTAGAAGAATTATGACTATTTATAGCCTGTGAAAATAAAACTGGATCTTTATCAATTCCAATATCGAAATCTGATTCTTGAAGATAAACCATATAATCATCAGATATAGCAGATATCCTGTGTCTTTGAGATCTTCATGTGGATCATAAATGCATATCTCCGCCGGGCATCCCCAAACATGAAGGTGCCTTAAACTGGGTTTCCTTCCAGTCCACAGTTCAAAAGGTGTTTTTGAAACTGCCTTGCTAGGAACCCTGTTTAATAAATAAGTGGCGGTTTTTAAAGCATATGTCCACAATGACAAGGTTAAAGAAGAATAACTCATCATGCTCCTAACCATTTCCATTAAGGTGCGATTACGCCTTTCTGCAACACCATTTTGTTGCGGTGTTCCGGGCATTGTGTATTGAGCACAAATACCACGTTTTTCAAGAAATTTAGCAAATGGACCAGGACATTGCCCACTCTCATTATACTTTCCATAATATTCACCACCTCTATCAGATCTTATAATTTTCACCTTTCTGTCTAATTGTCGTTCAACCTCTTCCACAAATACCTCTAAGGCATTTATTGATTGAGATTTTTCATGCAACAAATAGATATAACCATAACGTGAAAAGTCATCAATAAACGTGATGAAATATTTTTCCTTTCCGAAAGTCGGAACATCAAAAGGTCCACATATATCAGTGTGTATTATTTCAAGGAGTTGTGTGCTTCTTGTGGCTGCATTCTTATTTGTGTGATTTGAATGTTTTCCTTTAATACAATCCACACAAATACCGAGATTAGTAAAATCCAATTCAGGAAGAATTTCATTCTTTACAAGTCTTTGAATCCTTTCCTTGGATATGTGACCCAAACGTTTATGCCACAAGTAAGCTGATCTTTCATCAACTAAACCTCGTTTAGTTCCAATACTATGATGCAGGGTTAAAAGAGTTTTAGCAAAAAGATTGTCAAGATTTAATTTGTACAAACCATCAGAAAGTATACCAGAACCAATAAGGTGATTTTGTTTGAACAAACTAAAACATCCATTTCCAAACTTTAAGGAAAAACCAACAGAGTCCAGTTTTGACAAAGAAATTAAATTTCTAGAAACTAAAGGAACATAAAGAGTCTCAAACAAATCTAAATGATGCCCAATATCTAAAATTAAACGATAAGTTCCAATGGCTTCTACTGGAGCTTTAACTCTATTCCCCATGAACACAAATCTTTCATTTGGCTTTATGATTTGGGTCATAAGGAATCCCTGCATAGTATTCGAAACATCAGTAGTGGAACCAGAATCAATCCACCAAGTATTATAAGGAACTTCAGTTAAATTTGATTCGAAACATACTGATATAAAATTTATACCTTTCTTTTCGAACCATGCCTTACGCTTAAGGCAATCTTTCTGAAAATGTCCAAATTTCTTGCAGAAATGACACTTGTCATTATTATGTTCCTTTTTGTGGATTTGAGAAGATGACTCATTAGTCTTCATTGGTCCTTTCTTACCCTTCTGATTCTTCTTTCCAAACTTTTTACCAGCCCTTGACTGACTCATGTGATTAACTGAGTGAATCCCTTGTCCCTTAAGCCTTCTTTCCTCTTGATTTNGTAAAACCTTTGGCAACAAGTCTGGCCTTGTACCGTTCGATATTGCCAATTGAGTCATGTTTGGTCTTAAAAACCCATTTACAGCCAACTGGCTTACAACCTTCAGGCAATTCAACAAGATCCCATACTTCATTATGTTCCATTGATTTTAACTCATCTTTCATGGCTTCGACCCATTTAGAAGAATTATGACTATTTATAGCCTGTGAAAATAAAACTGGATCTTTATCAATTCCAATATCGAAATCTGATTCTTGAAGATAAACCATATAATCATCAGATATAGCAGATATCCTGTGTCTTTGAGATCTTCATGTGGATCATAAATGCATATCTCCGCCGGGCATCCCCAAACATGAAGGTGCCTTAAACTGGGTTTCCTTCCAGTCCACAGTTCAAAAGGTGTTTTTGAAACTGCCTTGCTAGGAACCCTGTTTAATAAATAAGTGGCGGTTTTTAAAGCATATGTCCACAATGACAAGGTTAAAGAAGAATAACTCATCATGCTCCTAACCATTTCCATTAAGGTGCGATTACGCCTTTCTGCAACACCATTTTGTTGCGGTGTTCCGGGCATTGTGTATTGAGCACAAATACCACGTTTTTCAAGAAATTTAGCAAATGGACCAGGACATTGCCCACTCTCATTATACTTTCCATAATATTCACCACCTCTATCAGATCTTATAATTTTCACCTTTCTGTCTAATTGTCGTTCAACCTCTTCCACAAATACCTCTAAGGCATTTATTGATTGAGATTTTTCATGCAACAAATAGATATAACCATAACGTGAAAAGTCATCAATAAACGTGATGAAATATTTTTCCTTTCCGAAAGTCGGAACATCAAAAGGTCCACATATATCAGTGTGTATTATTTCAAGGAGTTGTGTGCTTCTTGTGGCTGCATTCTTATTTGTGTGATTTGAATGTTTTCCTTTAATACAATCCACACAAATACCGAGATTAGTAAAATCCAATTCAGGAAGAATTTCATTCTTTACAAGTCTTTGAATCCTTTCCTTGGATATGTGACCCAAACGTTTATGCCACAAGTAAGCTGATCTTTCATCAACTAAACCTCGTTTAGTTCCAATACTATGATGCAGGGTTAAAAGAGTTTTAGCAAAAAGATTGTCAAGATTTAATTTGTACAAACCATCAGAAAGTATACCAGAACCAATAAGGTGATTTTGTTTGAACAAACTAAAACATCCATTTCCAAACTTTAAGGAAAAACCAACAGAGTCCAGTTTTGACAAAGAAATTAAATTTCTAGAAACTAAAGGAACATAAAGAGTCTCAAACAAATCTAAATGATGCCCAATATCTAAAATTAAACGATAAGTTCCAATGGCTTCTACTGGAGCTTTAACTCTATTCCCCATGAACACAAATCTTTCATTTGGCTTTATGATTTGGGTCATAAGGAATCCCTGCATAGTATTCGAAACATCAGTAGTGGAACCAGAATCAATCCACCAAGTATTATAAGGAACTTCAGTTAAATTTGATTCGAAACATACTGATATAAAATTTATACCTTTCTTTTCGAACCATGCCTTACGCTTAAGGCAATCTTTCTGAAAATGTCCAAATTTCTTGCAGAAATGACACTTGTCATTATTATGTTCCTTTTTGTGGATTTGAGAAGATGACTCATTAGTCTTCATTGGTCCTTTCTTACCCTTCTGATTCTTCTTTCCAAACTTTTTACCAGCCCTTGACTGACTCATGTGATTAACTGAGTGAATCCCTTGTCCCTTAAGCCTTCTTTCCTCTTGATTTAGCATTTTATGCAATTCGAGTACATTCCACTTATCTTTAATGGAATTATAATTCACTTGGAATGTCTCATACTCGTGATGCAAAGAATTTAAAATAAATTGAACAAGGAAAGTATCACTCACTTCCATTTCCATGGACCTTAATTTTCCTGCTAAGGTTAACATCTCAGTAACATGCTGACGCATGGAACGCGAACCATCAAATTTCATGGTGGTCAGTTTACCCATAAGTGTGCCTGCTAGGGCCTTATCAGCACATTCAGAAAGTGAATTTTTCTCCACATGTTTCAACAAATCCTTAGCACTGTCAAATTTGGGAATTGTTGACTTGATGTTGCTTTCAAGTGTCATTCGCATAAGCATCATGCTGAGTCTATTTGACCTTTCCCATGCTTGATGGAAGGCTACATCATCAGCACTGCTATTATCATCAATAGCAGCGGGCTTGTCAGTCAAGAGTGCTAGATCAAGATCCAGAACACCGAGGTGAAACTGAATTTGTTCATGCCACTCAGCAAAATTCAGCCCATTAAACTTTACAATAGACGCAACTTGCGAAAGCATTGAAACACAACTTAATGCTGCAATACATATAAAATACTTAGACATTAATTCTACATTAACACAAAGTAAATACATTTAACTAACATACTCGTAAACAATTAAATACATTGAAGGTCTCCTTTGGGTGATCCAACAACGTATAACATTAAACATAACGATGCTCAATTATTGCAATTTTCACATAATTGGCTATTAATTATATTATGACTAGACTTGTTTGCTATCTTTGGATATGCTAAACAACCCAATCAAATATAAATAACTAACCGCTATTATGTTTATAATTATGAAATAATTGATCAACCTTTGGGCGACTCTTAAATATTTCATAATTATTAAACTTCAATTTACCCAATATAATAGAAAAATAAAATCATGTTATTTCATTATAAGCATCACATAATCATGGGTAATTGAATTTTTTATTTAAATTTGGTATCTATTAAACTTTATAATTTGGTCACTTCGGTGACTATCAAATAATAATAATTAGATACCAAATAAATAATATCAGAGAATTAATGCGGAATAACATATTAAAAGAAAATACGTACATAATGTAATTCTAATAGAATAATGATTCTAATAGAATAACAATACTAACACATAATGAATATTTAATATTTAAATATTAAAAATTAAATATGCCGTAAAAAGCACATAACGAAGAAGTGGAATATTGAATACTGCAAATGATTATTATTCCCAATTATTACGAAGCACATGACGAAGAAGCAGAATATTGAATACTGCAATCATTCCCAATTATTACTGTGATCTCAATTATGTATGTAAAAACAATGCAAATGATCGAGTCAGTCATCATTATGTATATGAATGTAGATATACAAACCATGCGTAATGGTAATTCATGAGCATACAAACATTATGTAATCATTGAAAACATTTGCAGATTTTCTAAGAGGAAAATAATTTAAACAATACAACCAATGTAATCATTTCCTCATCATACTGTACACGCAAAATATATTCATATCTAGGTAAGCCAAAAGCCAAAAGCCTTGGATTAACATGCAGCATGGGGAGTCCCTTGATAGGTCAATAATATAAGGGAGCATGGGAATGTAATTACGGAAACCTGAGCATGCGAATGAAAACTCATATATTCTAAAAACTGGGCATACATACGCAACCATACAAACAATACGTAATTATCATAATATATAGAAAAACATATGTTCTATAACCTTGCTCATGATACCACATGTAAGTAGAAACTTAAACATACAGGACCTTAGGAACACATGTTTTTCACAGATACTTAAATGTTTAATGAATATACTTGGCTCCATGGTTTCACTGCAGATGCTTCAATGGGAGACTTGGTTTCTCCCTCCAGACCCTGAGCGTACCCTTAATCTAAGAACTCTGATGGAGAGAGAACTTTTATTTTCTTTTGTAGAAGGGTTGGGGAGAGGACCAGAGCCTCTGGATGGCTATAACTATCTCACAGTTCCATCAAGGTGAGAAATTATTGAGCAGTTGAAACTGCCATTTATCTTTAACTGGCCAATAGGATTATTATTTTATTATTAAATATACATAAATATTTATGAGCCATAATAATGAGTCATACATTAATAATAATTATTCTAACAGC
>NC_044927.1:28047474-28061517 GCF_003576645.1 Ipomoea triloba
ATGCTGAGTCTATTTGACCTTTCCCATGCTTGATGGAAGGCTACATCATCAGCACTGCTATTATCATCAATAGCAGCGGGCTTGTCAGTCAAGAGTGCTAGATCAAGATCCAGAACACCGAGGTGAAACTGAATTTGTTCATGCCACTCAGCAAAATTCAGCCCATTAAACTTTACAATAGACGCAACTTGCGAAAGCATTGAAACACAACTTAATGCTGCAATACATATAAAATACTTAGACATTAATTCTACATTAACACAAAGTAAATACATTTAACTAACATACTCGTAAACAATTAAATACATTGAAGGTCTCCTTTGGGTGATCCAACAACGTATAACATTAAACATAACGATGCTCAATTATTGCAATTTTCACATAATTGGCTATTAATTATATTATGACTAGACTTGTTTGCTATCTTTGGATATGCTAAACAACCCAATCAAATATAAATAACTAACCGCTATTATGTTTATAATTATGAAATAATTGATCAACCTTTGGGCGACTCTTAAATATTTCATAATTATTAAACTTCAATTTACCCAATATAATAGAAAAATAAAATCATGTTATTTCATTATAAGCATCACATAATCATGGGTAATTGAATTTTTTATTTAAATTTGGTATCTATTAAACTTTATAATTTGGTCACTTCGGTGACTATCAAATAATAATAATTAGATACCAAATAAATAATATCAGAGAATTAATGCGGAATAACATATTAAAAGAAAATACGTACATAATGTAATTCTAATAGAATAATGATTCTAATAGAATAACAATACTAACACATAATGAATATTTAATATTTAAATATTAAAAATTAAATATGCCGTAAAAAGCACATAACGAAGAAGTGGAATATTGAATACTGCAAATGATTATTATTCCCAATTATTACGAAGCACATGACGAAGAAGCAGAATATTGAATACTGCAATCATTCCCAATTATTACTGTGATCTCAATTATGTATGTAAAAACAATGCAAATGATCGAGTCAGTCATCATTATGTATATGAATGTAGATATACAAACCATGCGTAATGGTAATTCATGAGCATACAAACATTATGTAATCATTGAAAACATTTGCAGATTTTCTAAGAGGAAAATAATTTAAACAATACAACCAATGTAATCATTTCCTCATCATACTGTACACGCAAAATATATTCATATCTAGGTAAGCCAAAAGCCAAAAGCCTTGGATTAACATGCAGCATGGGGAGTCCCTTGATAGGTCAATAATATAAGGGAGCATGGGAATGTAATTACGGAAACCTGAGCATGCGAATGAAAACTCATATATTCTAAAAACTGGGCATACATACGCAACCATACAAACAATACGTAATTATCATAATATATAGAAAAACATATGTTCTATAACCTTGCTCATGATACCACATGTAAGTAGAAACTTAAACATACAGGACCTTAGGAACACATGTTTTTCACAGATACTTAAATGTTTAATGAATATACTTGGCTCCATGGTTTCACTGCAGATGCTTCAATGGGAGACTTGGTTTCTCCCTCCAGACCCTGAGCGTACCCTTAATCTAAGAACTCTGATGGAGAGAGAACTTTTATTTTCTTTTGTAGAAGGGTTGGGGAGAGGACCAGAGCCTCTGGATGGCTATAACTATCTCACAGTTCCATCAAGGTGAGAAATTATTGAGCAGTTGAAACTGCCATTTATCTTTAACTGGCCAATAGGATTATTATTTTATTATTAAATATACATAAATATTTATGAGCCATAATAATGAGTCATACATTAATAATAATTATTCTAACAGCATGACGTTAAAGTGTCTTAACATAAGACTGAGCCACCTTGCTCAAAATGAATATCTTGTACATACTCACTTCGATCACTATATACATTTCACTTGACTATTAAACTCAATTGCCCAGGAGACTCTGGACTGACTTATTGCCATTCCATTTGTATACACTCAAGTCTACTTTACTAATTGTCCGCATGGACAGCTCGGTTGATCACACGAGTGAAGTTTGGAAAGAACAACCAGAGATTGAGTCTCGCTATCGGCTGTGTGGAAGCAACCTCTCAAAGTGAGGGGATCATTTACATCCCGGTCCAGTTTATGCTATTACATGGTATTTTATTTGACTTTAATGTTAATTCAATTTACATATTATTTTTGTATAATTTAAATAAATCGATGAAGAATGTGTATGTTGTATGCGTATGTTATGAGATTCATGCAATCTGCCGTGATGAAAGCCTGTCAGAGAGACATGCAAATGGAGTAATTGATAAGACTTATACTATATGTACTTTCAAATTTTACTTCTATTTTTTCACTTTCTGATGTGTCAAACAAAGATTGGATATTTTCATCATGTGAATTCCAGAATAGATGTTTATATCAAACATTTGTGAGAGAGAATACAAGTTGAAAACATGAAATGAGAGTAGACATAATATTTTTCAATTGATAATATATAGACACTTATGTATATTTATGTTAGTTCATTCGTTATCACGGCATGAGAGGTTCTCTCTCACACATATAAAAGCATCAACGACAGAATGACAGATCAGTGACATGGAGCTCGCAACATGTATTATATATTAGTATTAAAAAATTAGCTTAAAAAAAGTATTAAATAATTAAAGTAGGTTCACAAGGTGCTACACTGCTACTTGGCAGGTTAAGTGCAGAAATAATAATAAAATAACCCAAAAAGGTGACTCCCGCCGACGTGTCCGACTAAAAAGACAAGAAGACAACTGGCGAGTTGGGGGTGACAGGATCCTCGACCAAAACAACAGGTTTGTTCCTGGGATAAAAATCATATATAAAATGATAAGATCGAAGTTTTTTAAGAATGTTTGAGAATTAATTAAGAACACCATACAGCTGTAATAGTAGTATTCATTCAAAATTAAGTGCAACCCGGCCGGATACAGCTGTAGCGTTCTTACTTTTCGTAAGGGCACGTGAAGCACCCCAACAAAGTTCAATTAAGACGTCAAATTAGAGTGAAAATGATGGATGGTGAGATTTTTCATGTTGTTGTGTCAAACACAAATTTGACCTCGTAGACCCAATAATGTATTGCCGCGTCATCAATATGCAAAATTCTTGCTAATCCATGTCCTACAATTATTTCTTGTATCATATCGTATGTTATATTTAGAGTTTTAGGTCAAGTATTTTTAAATAAAAGTCAAATTTTACGATTAAATTTGGATTAGCGAGTGACGATGGACTGAATACAAGTGGTCTAGCAGTTTTCCTCAACTCATTTTAGTCCATAATTATAAGAGACACTTACCTATTTTTAGAAGGATAACTTGAACAATTTGTTTATGCGTTTAGGAGATTGTTTCTTTATTTTTCTTATAGACAAACCAATTTGTTATTAAAGTTTATGAGAGTGCTCCGGGAAAGCCTAAAAATCGCAAAAAAAACCATGGGTTCACCAGGATCATTGTTGAAACGGATTCTGAAGTCGTGGTGCAAGCCTTGAGTAAAGTCGATTATCCCAATCCAAGGACAAACACCTTAATAGAGGATTGCAAATTCCTCATGAACCACTTTCAAGAAGCCAAGGTTACCCATATCTTTCGAGAGAGTAATCAGAGTGCAGACTTCCTTGCCAATATGGGTCAACATTCTCCGCAAGGCCTATCAATCCTGGATCAACCTCCTGGCGGCTTGATGGTTCTCTTGCAACGTGATGCGTCGAGTATCGCTACTAGTAGACGTAGCTAGATTTTTCGGGACCTTGGGGTCCCTCCCTCTCACAAAAAAAAAAAAAAAGTTTATGAGATGACTCACATGGGCAGCTCAATTAATTACATGGTAAATTTTGATATGAAAGATCAGGATCGTGTCTCACCAATAACAGTGTGAGATCAGTTGAATGTATTTTTCATTGATCTATTGTGCGTTGTGTTAACTAGTCATAAGCTATATACCATAATACCAATAGGTAAAAAATATATATCTGGATTAGTATGTGAATATATCCAATATTCTATGCAAAAAGTCATTTAGTTACCATTTGTATTTGTGTATAGGTGTTGACATGGGCGCAAAAATAATGGTGGAGTCAAAAAGCTGAATTTTGGGCATGGAGTCCGTCCAAAAGTGGTGACGGGAGCAGTGACATCAGCAGAACCACACGTGGGGTACAGCAATCACACGTGGCTCGCGGAGATAAGACCGTCGGCACTGCTCCTCCGGTCTTCCTTCAATGGCTGCGGTCAACCTTGCCCTCCAAGCAAAACAGCCCCCCTAGCTCACAAAATGACCAACCCATGGGGTCCCACACCGCAAACATCTGTCCTCAGTTAATACTTAGACCTACGTGGCAACGTCCTCCTTCATTTCACCACGTGCAATTTACGCCCTTCACTCATATATATACGCCTTCCCACTGCAAAGTCTTGCGTTCATACAAATTTGTAAGCTTTAGAAGCAAGAAAAAGAAGTGAAGGAAAGGGCAGCAGAAGAGAAGAGAAGAGAAGAGAAGAGGAGATCGAGATTCAAGAAAAAGATATGAAGAATAATGGTGGAATTTTGAACAACAATGAACAGCAACAGCAGCAGCAATTGGAGATGCCGCCGGGATTCCGATTCCATCCTACGGATGAGGAACTGGTGGTTCACTATCTCTGCCGGAAATGCGCCTCCCAATCTATCTCCGTTCCGATCATTGCCGAGATCGACCTTTACAAGTTTGACCCGTGGCAGCTTCCTGGTACGGTGCTACCATTCTTTCAAATTTCAAATACTGGGGATTTATTTGTTGAGTTCTGCTTAGGATTTTGTTTTGGGATTTTTAATTTGTATTGATTTCTCTTGTGAATTGTGATGCAGATATGGCTTTGTACGGAGAAAAAGAATGGTACTTCTTTTCTCCGAGGGACCGAAAGTACCCGAACGGTTCGCGGCCGAACAGGGCTGCCGGAACCGGGTACTGGAAGGCTACCGGAGCAGATAAGCCGGTGGGAAAGCCCAAAACTTTGGGAATAAAGAAGGCTTTGGTATTCTACGCCGGGAAGGCTCCTAAAGGTGTAAAGACTAATTGGATTATGCATGAGTACCGTCTGGCAAACGTCGACCGCTCCGCCGGAAAAAAGAACAATTTGAGGGTATGTATTTACTCTTTACTCTATTTTTAGCAGTAAATTAAAGTAAATAATCACTGTGGAATTGGAGAAAATAAAAAGCTAATTTATTAATTTCAAAGAATCTTTGAATTGAAACTGTTCTGATTGCGCGTTACATGTGTAAACGTTACAGCTTGATGATTGGGTACTATGTCGGATATACAACAAGAAAGGTACTGTGGAGAAGTACTATAATGCCGCGGACCAAAACGACGTTATTCTCCCGAAAGTGGAAGACCAGAAGCCTAACATCAACCAATTCTCACAAAGCGGCACGATGCTAAAACAAGCCGCCCTACCGCCGATGGTGCAAAATCAGCACGACTACATGCACTTCGACACGTCGGAGTCGGTGCTGAGGTGGCACACCGACTCCAGCTGCTGCTCGGAGCAAGTGCTGTCCTCCCCGGAGTTTGCCGCCGACAAAGAGGTCCAGAGCGCGCCAAAATGGGACGACTTAGATTTCCAGCTCAACAATTTCATAGACGATCCCTTTCAAGTGCCGCAGTACAATGATCCCTTCCAAGATATGTTCACATACATGCACAAACCTTTTTAACCTTGTTAATAGATTAGGAATTCATCATTAGCCGACATTCTTAATCCTCTTAGTGTACAACAATGAAAAAGTCAAGGGTAGATGGTAGCTAATATTGTGGGACAGATCAAAAAAAGAGGACGTTTTTCGCATGTATGAATTCAAAGGGGCTGGAGTATTGGGAGATGGATATTCTTTTAGGTTAGGTGGAGATTTTATTAGGTGTCTTTGCAGCTTACTATATGTTAATATGTTGTTGATTTTTTCAGGAAATGAAAAACAAATTTTATTACTCTCG
The DNA here is from genome assembly GCF_003576645.1 of Ipomoea triloba. Taxonomy (NCBI): domain Eukaryota; kingdom Viridiplantae; phylum Streptophyta; class Magnoliopsida; order Solanales; family Convolvulaceae; genus Ipomoea; species Ipomoea triloba. The sequence goes on from NC_044927.1 coordinate 28,053,481, forward strand.
TCTCATGTTTGTTCAAACACACTACAATTGAATTGAACAAACGACATTTAAAACTTTATATTATAGATTAAAAAAAAAGTCTAATTTTTTGATAATGCTCACCTAACTTGACAAACAAAGGATCAAAGGATTGCGTTCTTATCCATCTGTCATGTCAAGTACGACAAACAACAATATTCCTTGAGAAAAACGTGAAGGGTGAGAAAGAAATCAAAGAATGCTTTCACACCCTTCTAATAAATGCCACTTGGAGAACTTTGGGCCATATAATAGGCTGTACATGAATTGACATTGGGGATATTGAGTTTGTGTATATCTTTTGCTTCTGTTGTGCAAGTAATGGTTATTTGCTTTGAACTTTTAGTAGGGAGCCAATGAATATGTATAATCCCAATTGCCTTAGTTTCTGAGTATACATTTGCAGCTGTTTTGCTCGGACCACATTCCCACAATAACACATCACCCAGCAAAACTATCACTTGAACCACAAAATTTTCCTTAAAGAAATGGCAGTATACTATATAACTTGCATCTTACATGTAAATTTATCTGTTCTCCTTTATACGTCAACGACGATGGAAAAATAATCTACCCAAGATTTCATGTACAAATGAACTGCTTAACTGAAACATAAATATTGTACCTTGGAAATTTTGAATCCTCATGTTCCTTGTTCCTTATGGTTGCTGATGTCCATGGGATATGCTGCTCTTACTTGAATTCAGTTGGTCTTGAACAATTGCAACTTCTCGTTTAGGTAAACAGTGAGTTCCTAATAGCTGCTGCTCACATATGTCTTAACAGAGATCTCGTGGTCTCTAGGAGTCGATCAGGAAATCATCTAAGGTAGAAAGGGTTTTCAACTGCCTACCAATTGAAGCGATTGTCTTTTTGCACTCCTCAAATTTACTAGCAGCCACTGCCAGTTCTTTGTCCTGCCAAACACATCAAGAAACATAGTGGATATCAGTAAGCAAGTTCATTACTACTGAGGAAAAAAAGAACCCATAGCATTGTGAATACGTTAGAATCTGTAAAGTGTAATCTTTTGCGAAGGCTGATTGAGTGTTAAAACACACAATCACCAACAACAAGCCATATCTAGAAGTAACAATTTTGAAATATAGTTACCTTTGGCAAACATCTTTGAGTGAAAGGATCCAACACAGGAAGCTATGACAACATGCATGCCCTTTAGATATAACATTTAAGTGTAGTGTATACTTTTAACATCAAAAGAACACAAAGAATTGCAAAACCATTGAGTGATAGCAAAAAACCCCAAGGCAAGAAGGCAGAACTTTAGATTACTGTGAGTATTTTCTGTTTTGTTTGTTCTTGGTTAATGCATAAACATTCTGAAATCAGTTTGCAACTTTCTTTTCTATCTTATTTTATTTTTTTAAAACCGAACTCTAGCATGATTGCAGAATGGATTGAACTATAAACTGTTTCGCAACTAACCTTATTGAATTGAAATTCTCCAATGGTTGTTGCTTTCTGAAGCTGGCATTGGGATGTTAGTCTTAAATTTAAACTTTCTAATTTCCTCAACTTTAGAATAGATTCATGTGAAAAAGCCTGTTCTTTTTTCACCTCTTCTTCAAGTGAATAAACTCTTGAATGCAAAGCTTGCAGTTGAAATTCTGCAGCTTTGAGTTGAGACTCTGTTTCCTCTCTCTTAGCATTGCTATCCTCTAGTTCAGACTCAATGGTGCACCTTATTTCATTTGCCCTTTCCAACTGAGTCTGAAGCTCTAACAAGTTGGCCTCTGCTTGTTCTAAGCGCTCTATTGATTTCTTAAGCTCTGAATTGGAAACCTCAAGCTCTTGCTGAGCAGCTATCCGTTCTTCTCTTTCAGTTGAGAACTGAGCATCAAGGTCTGCCAAACTGACCTGTGCTTCCTCTAACCACACTTCTGTTTTCTGAAGTTTAAGATTGGTATCCTTGAGTTCTGCCAAAAGTGTTTTCCTTGCTTCGTGTGCCATATCTAACTTAGATTGAAGCTTAAGATTGGTATCCTTAAGTTCTGCCTCAATTGTTTTCCTTGCTTCGTGTGTCATATCTAACTTAGATTGAAGCTTAAGGTTGGTATTCTTAAGTTCTGCCTCAACTGTTTTCCTTGCTTCATGTGCCATATCTAACTTAGTTTGAAGCTCTGCCACATTCATTTCTGTTTTCTCTAAACGCTCTATTAATTTCTTAAGCTTTGCAGAGGTAGTCTGAAATTCTACCTCAGCTGCAGTCCTAGCTTCAATTTCCAAAGCTAACTCAGATTTCAGCTCAATCAACTTCACCTCTGTTTCTTTTAATTGACCTTTGGACATTTTAAGCTGGAATTGGCACTGGGTTAATGCCATCTCCAACTTCATTTTCTCAGACTCCATATTCTCCAACTTCTCCTCCAGTTCAGCTGTCCGATTAATCATGGCTTCAAGTTCAACTTTTAAAGAAAGTTCCCCAGAACAAGCTCCTCTTTCAAGGGGGCTTTCACTGTCTGACTCGGGCAATGCTGCAAGCCTCTCCATCTCAAGAAAATCATCCATGAGATTCATGTCTGATGAAGGTTTCATAATGTTTCTTTTTAGTGGCTTTTCAAACGCAAATTGGTCCAGTTCTGATATCAAAGCGGAAGCCCATAGGTCAGACCGACTAGATCCATACTCATTCTGCTCCAAAGTATTCATTTTGCGACTATCGTTTTCAATTCCAGACAATCTCTCTCCACTATCTGATTGGCTATCTGTAAAAGATTCAACATAAGCTGATGATGCAGCAACAGACTTTTGATCATTAGCTGAAGCTGCTTTGTGAGCGAGAGCCTTGAGTCTGCGACACTCTCCTTCAAGCCTGGCCACCTTTCTTATACTCTCCAGATGTTGCTTACTAGCTGTTTCAGCAGCAAGTGTGCTCAAATCTCTCTCAGAGGTCCTCAGTGTGAGCTCTTCCGCTTGAGAAAAGAGCTCAAGCTTCAACACTGAGTTCTCTTCCTTCATAGATTCAAGCTGCGCACGAAGATCTGGGATCATGAGTGCTTCAACTTTAGCACTTTCAAGTTCAGACCGGAGCTCAGCAAGCTGTTTCTCAAGTTCAGACTTTGAAGACTCCCACTGAGAACTTGTCTTGGATATAGTTTCAAGAATCTTTTGTTCCTGATCTTCCCTTGCCAGTCGAAGTTGTCTCAAACACTCTTTAAGTGCTCCATCAAGGTGAACGGTGCGTTCTTCAAGGACCAAGTTCTTTTGGGCAGTAGCATCAACTTGTTTCTTCAGGGCTAATACCTCAGCTTCAGCCTTTTCCCAACCTAACATGGGAGATGGAAACAATTATCAGGCACTGTGAGAGGACAATCACAACCTGAACTGCAGTGAAAGCTAACTTCAAGATCTTCAATATATTCAGGATTAAATAAATTTTGCAATGGCAGATATAAGTTTTCTTAGGAGTTAATCCCTTGCAGAAACAGATTATTAACTAAACTCAGTACAAGCACAACAAAGAGCATGGGAAAGAAGGAATTGGCTTGCAGACTTTAAAACAGAGAGGAAGAGGCTCCCAAAGGAACAAAAGTAGTGCTTGACAGTATCGCTGTGAATAAGAAAGTACCAATCATATGTTATTCTCTTATCTAAATCTTCCTTTATGAAGAATTACAAACTTATGGAACTCAAAGGTGTTACATAGAGCTCACTAGGAACAACCATATTATCCAACAATGCAATAATAAGTAAATGGTGACTACACTTAAGGAAAGCAGTTAGTATCTCTTTACTAATCTTTATTTCACTCTCTAAAGAAAGTTCTTGACAAGAACGCAGTGACCAGTCAATCCTACAAAGGACTTTTAAAAAATTATTTGGAGGGATAAAATCACCTTCTACCTTGTATTGGTAAAAGAATAAAAGACAACTAATTTCTGAAGTAAAATTCACATAAAAAGAGAAAGATGAGCTACCTGTGACAGCTTCCTCTGCAACTTTTGAATGCTGCTTTACCAAGTCTTCTTTAGCACGAATATTAAGCAGAGCTTCTGACAGTTTAGCTGATAATGCCTTCACACTGACACTGTCATTAAGTTCTTCATAATTGGATGCTTTAGATGTGACTTCCGGTGATTGAATACTGTGATTTGGAATTGCCTTTAACAGAAAACAAGATCCATCAGCATGCATAAATTGAAGACTTGAATAAGTAATTTGCAAATTTGTTTAATAAAAAAAAATTTGAGGATGCCAATAAAAACAAGGAAAATGAAAAGCCAGAATAAAATGCATAAGTATAGTATGCATGAGCTAATCAAAGTTTAATCACAATTTCAGTATCTTGACCGACTAAGAAATATCATGGACAAATTGATTTCAAAGTTAACAACTATTCAATTTTCAGCATGCTAAAAAGCTAGCAAGCATGAAACTACATGATAACCAGTTTTATCTTGTTTGCCTAGAGCTATAATTTACACCTACAGTCTATTTGGTGTCTGACATATTTATTAGTTTTCGGCAGTGTCAAGGCTTAGTCTCTCATCTAGCTGGTTCTCCGTGAAGATTTAAACAAGTTATAGCTGAGGCTTTTATATTCAGACTCCAAATAAGATTTTTTCTTTGTATATTTGAAACTGCAATCCGGGAAACAATGAGCACCTTAAATTATTGTGAAGGTACAGTTAATAGAATCTCATGTCTGTGTATCACATATATCTTCAATAGAAACGAGCAATCAAACCTATTGCTCATATTTGGGGCTCTTTGTTTGAATTATTATTACCTATTAACTTATAGTAAAGGTTAATATGAAACTGTAGATTATACATTTTTCCACTCTATTCTAAAACAGAGATTTATTTCCACCTAAACTATTTTGTGTATAGCCATCAAGTTCCTGACTTCCGGCATTATGCATGTGTCTGTTCTCTTTATAATTTTTAGTCCAAGTATTACAAAGTACACAAATCCGAGGGAATCTACAAATTTTTTGGACAAGCAGAGTAAGAACAGTATGAGAATTGTACTATGTATGAAGAAAAGTGGCAAGCATTTTCCCATTTCCTTTGAAACATTGAACCTGGATAAGTTGTTAACAAGAAGACAAGAGAAAGCATTCTCTGTGAAATTATTAGCAAGCACACATGCATCTATGTATAGAGAGAGAGAGACATGCTGCTGATTATAATACTATAAAGTTAATGGCAACTAAGAATAATCAGGATTTATAAAAAGGAATGGTATTATTTAATTAGCAAAAGGCAAAGGAGATTAAGGAATGGTATCATTATGAAGGAAAATGAATCGACCTACCTGATCATCAGAGAATCTCTCGGAATGCGATGAAATCGAACCAGAGCTTTCGGTTTCACCACTGGGACTCTTGTCAGACGATTTCCTCCGCCACAGCCAACTCCTCCGGTCCATCTCCGCGACTAGCTATCTATCCTTCTTTTCCACTCACTTCATATCGAACATTTTCTGTTTTCAAGGTACACCACTCACCCCTGAAATTACAATGATATCTGATTCAGATCCAAATGAGGACCCATGGACATAGACCAAGACCAACACATTTAAAAGAAACCTCCCTTCTCTATCATGGAATTGGAATGAACATTAAAAAAAAGGGCAGACACCACATGACTTGATTCAGAAGTCTGATGAAAGTAAAAGCAAAAAAGGCAGAATCTTTAAAGTAGTTAGTGACTATTGAACTCAAGCTGGAGTACGGAGAAGTTCACATTTTGGGGGTGAGGAAATGTGTGTCCGATAGGGGGCGAGGACGACGGGGATAAGGATTTCTGGTAATTCCAGAATCCCTAGTTTGCTTAGAAAGTAAAGCTGAATCCATCAATCACCTAACAACCTACACCTCAAAGACGGAACCTTAGCTAAACCCCAAAAGAAGCAATTCCGAAACATACAAGATAAAGGGCATTTTGGACACCAAACACACAGTGGTCAGTGGTCACACCTACACATGCTTTCCACACAAGATTATTGGCTTTGAACAACTCATCTGATGGCTACCTCTCAATCCCCAAGTTTCACTTGGGATATTTTTTTTCCAGAACTGAAAATTAGGAGCTCATCAAAATGACCGAAGAGTGTGTGAAATTAAAGAATTGGGATAAGTACGCCTTGTATCTAAATTCCAATAAACCATCAAATGAGGATGATCGATGATGACCCACCACTGGATATCTTGGCAAAAACCAGAGACCCACAACACCCCAAAAGCAGATCGCGAAAAGGCTTCTGCCTTCCCCATCCAGATGGAAATCCACTTCCGATTGTTATATATAAATAATACATATAATTATATATCCACAGTTTATGTATACCCCATGCATGCGGACGCACTCACGATGGAAAAAAAGGCGAGTTTTTGTTACCTTAGATTGAGAGAGCCTCCACTCTTCAGCTTCAATGAGATGAAATCTCTATCTGCACCAACCATTCGAGAAATCAGAAGAAGAACAATGATAATTCTATACCAGAAGCTCGATATTTGAATATTTGATAACTTGAATTTTAAAAATGGAGAATCTATTTCCGATAATTGATAATTACCCAGACTAGATAGTAGTAATGCTTGGGTGCTAATGTAATCCTTTTTAGAAACAGAGTCATATGGCCCAGAGAAAGCAATTGGAAGAATAGTGTTGTACACGTTGGGAGCATTGGTCTGAATACATGTGTTTTGTCAATATTATAATGACGTTCCAATATTTTTCTATGACGCAAATGATCCAAGCACAGGAACAATCTATCATTTATCTTCATGTTTTGGCTGATGAAATAATTTTCCGAAAATAAAATAAAAGAATTAGATTTACCTAAAATAAAACACAGAGAAAGTAACATGATATGATATGTTATGGAGTAAAAGCTATTTTTAACCTGATGTGACATTATTATAATTTAAAAATTAAAGTTGTTTACTTGTTCTTTTTACGGATGTTTTTTTACTTAACAATTTTTTTAGATTTAAGGATTAAATGGAACATGTTAGTTAGTGTTAAAATTAGATATTTATGTATTGTATGATTGTACTGCAAGATTTGTGGTGATAATTAAATGTCTAATCAAGAATTTATTGGGTGACAACGAAGAAAATCAGGAAATTGTGGCAAACGGTGAAGGCGGGGGATGGAAAGAGGACAGAAGAATTTTGAGACCAAAATTGATTGTTTTGTCATTTATGGAGCGTTTAGCTTTATTTTTAATTCAACAGATTTGCGTTATTCCCGCGCCGGGCAATGGCAAGCCTATTCCTATTATTAGGTTTCTTTCCCGTGAAAGCATACAATAATTCAACGGAATGTGGGAGCCACGACAATAACTCAATAAGCAACCACCTCATTTCTCCGTTTCATTTTCCGTCCCTGTCGGATTCTCACTCAAGAAAAAGAAATTTTATGAATTAAAAAAATAGAAATTTAGATGTAAAGGCAAAGGAAAGAAAATTTTCAAAAATTTTCAAAACCAGAAAAGCCTTATTTTATAAGTTACCCATTGGACCAAGCAAGTATTAATACAAATGAAGTTTTTTTTGGTCCATTATTGAAAGGATGTACTGAGTCAATCCCTCATTTATTTTCCTTAAATTAATCTTTTTCATTTCAAATAAAGTGCAAAAGAAATGAAATGTTTGAACATGGATATACACACATTGCAGTTCCAACTGAGTGTTCCTATGAGTTTAATTTTATGTACACAGTACACAACCTGGAAATTTACAGATCTCTTCCCCTATCCTTGGGGATTTCCCAGGAAATTAAAAAGAAAATGGTAGTAGAAAAGGTATACAACCATGATATTTATACGATAATAAATACCTAAGCTAGCTCAATTAAAGAAGATGATTGAACGTTTCACCTGGAATCAGGCTGAATGAGCATCATGTGTTCTTGAAGCCCAGATACCAAAAACAAGAAACCAGAAGACAAAGAGGATTGCCCAGTAGCGTGCAGGCCCATACCTGATTCTTGTCAACACAAACTGCATTTTTTTTTGGGGGGTGGGGGGGGGGGGGGGGGGGGGTGG
>NC_044927.1:28062655-28151579 GCF_003576645.1 Ipomoea triloba
GGGGGGGGGGGGGGGGGGGGGGGAGTTAGTCCAGCCATTCCATTTACCAAATCTCTTATTAAATTTAAATTAAAGGTGGAATACACATGCACAACACCATGATCTAGCTTTTGTAAATAAAAAAGAAACAAAAAGTAGATTTGAAATAGACAACCATACAAGATAAAAACAAATTGATACAGATGCAAGGCAGCTAAGAACAGGAAACTTACAAAGCGGAAGAAGACTACCACTGTTAAAGCACAAACACCTCCAAGCAGAATATGCAGACCACTTTTTGCAGTTTTCTACAGATAGAAAGAATCATCAGTGCATTTACAAGGAGTTGTCACAACAACTAGTTGCTTCACTTCAGTTTGAAGATGGATCAAGAATTAAGAGGTCCACCATGGATAATGCAGAACCAAGTCTACAAAGATATGCAGATTTAAACTTCAGAAAACACCATGGTAAATTCAGATGTTCGATTACATCCAATAAAGTAACTGGTAACACAGGCAATTGTTCCATCATCATTAGAAGTTTTGAGATGCATCTTCAATTATGAATATGTGCAGAACAGGAAAAATTTTAAAATATATGATAAGAAAACTACATGAAAACAAACCAGTAACCAGAAAAATGATAAAACAAGACTCAAAAATGAAGCCACATAATAATAATAATAATAATAATAAGATTTAAAAATCAATACAGTAACTAGTAAGAGAAAAGCTACTTTTGACTACCTTTCCAACACGAGGAGCAATGAGCCAAGCAAGAGTAACAGTAAGCAGCCCTGTGGCAAGAAGTACCCCAGTACCTTCTAAAGCCCAATTGGTTGCAGTGTTTTCAGCTGGGAAAACTTCCTCTGCAACAATAGAAGGTTGCTCACTAACAACCTGCGAAGGAGCAGTGGTGTTGTTATGGGGATTGAACCACAATGAAATTTCACTCAATCTTTGCCTTTGAATAGTTGCAACAGCATCAGGATCCACACTGGAATATTCTGGCAACTGTGAAGGAATATGTTCTCCATTTGCAGTCCTTTCCCTTAATAAACTATGCTCTTTCAAAGAGCTTATAACTTTCTTGATGTCCAAAATTCTGATGTGTTTTGCTATGCATCCACATATCTCGCAGGTGGTGGATCCATGGTTGACAAACCACTTCAGTGCACATGCATAGTGTACTAGGGCAAGATCATTTTTACAGGCACATCCAAGTTCAATTAATGTGTCCTGGTTATGATCAGAACCCATTTCAATATCAGCATTACAGACAAAAACTTCCCCTCTTGGACTAACAAATTCAACAAGTTTAGATCCTTTCAGATCAGTTGTAGCACAGTAATCACCATCTTTCTCTTCGATGCGATTGGTCCTAACCTCCCAATTTCGAACCTGTGCATCACCTGATGGAGGGATGATACCTAGAAATCCCAGTGAAGTATCTCCTCTTTTGTCAGATTCAGCACATTGGCACACTCGACAAGTTGCCACACTGTCATCATCACTTTGATATGAAAGGGAATCACTTCTCCTTGATTCCTCATCAGTCATAGGTGGAATGCTTTCCCTAATGAAATCAACACTTTGGGATAAATTTCCTCGATCCATCAATATTAGAAGTTGAGCATTAAAAATTTTTATTGGCCATATGATTGATACTTACGGCAGCATTGGAGCAGTTAGGTGTACATTGCTGATTTGAGCAGACATTTTTGTTAGATGATGAAATGATCTTCTAATGGAACAGGTGAATTAAAGGATAAGAGAACACAGGTCCTTCACTTTTAAATAGTCGCATGAAGACCACAAATTCTAAGTGCATCTCTGCTTGAATCTTTTAAGGCTATGCCAAAAGTTTTTTGGACTGTAAAGAGATCCCCCGTTGTACTGATGTGGAAGAAACAGAAGACCTGAAGTCAGAACTTAAGAAATTTGGTAGTAAAAAAAACAGATCTTTAAATCCAGAAAGGATCATATAGAAATCATATAAGCAATTTTTTTTTTTAATAAAAACTAGAAAGTAATCATATAAACTAACAACACAAATCTACAGACTTGAAAACAACAATAACTAGTAACATATGATAAATAAAAAGAAAATGTCTAGCAGGGAAGATAATCACATAACTAGGGATGAAACAGTTGTCATGTGTTAGCCTCCAACTCCAAGTTCCAAGTTTTCTTTTCACGTAGATTATAAAATTATGAACCCTTTGGGCTTTATTTCCAGTTCTGTTACAAAGATAAATGCTACAGCTATGAATCTTCCATTGTATGCCTTTTGAATTTTGCTGTTTCCCTCGTTTAAGTAGAATACTTTGCTATTGCATGCACTACTTCATTTCTGCTGGGTTGAAACTTTTGAGGTGCTTTGCTAATAGAAATAATATATGAAACAATAAATGTCATAACTTACTAACTTAGAGGCAAAGAGAAAAATGATAAGTTGTCACAAATGTTGTAGCACAGCAGAAATCCTTGTGCCCTTTGAGTTCTGATTAGACTTCAATCTTAAGAAGCATTTTCAAAAAAAATCAAATTTCAAATGCTGCAGAATGGTTGTACTGAACTACTGATACATGCATCCCTGCCAACTAAAGGCCAGCAAAAATATATCTCCTTTACCACTTTGCTCTTTTAGAGATTGAAACAGAGTGAGAGAGAGGAATAGATTCAAGGAATTAAGACTCATCTAGCCATATTACAAGCCTGATATTAAGTATACTATCTTAACATTAGAAGATTTCAGTAACGAGACAATGTAGGATAAACATACTTAGGGACCTTCCTACTCTATAATAATGCAATCTTTCAATCTATAATAAGTGTCTATATTTTTAGAGTCATCTTAGGAAACATTCTCTATTCAGCCACACAATCAAATATTTGAATATTTATTGTATTGCGCATTTCATTCCTTGTTTACCTTTACCTCTTTGTACGTGTCCGTCCAAACCATCCGAATCCATATTTTATATTATAACAGCCTCCATATTTGGGGTTTGAATTCCATTCTTTCTTGTTTTAGCAAATATCTATTTCAGTGTTCTCATAATATATCAGCTAGAGGTCTTTAACTTTTGGAATTAACATAGTAACAGTCTTAACAGAGGAACTATTTTCCATCATCTTTTTGGCTAGCTATGCTCCCTCCATCTTCATTTCCAGAACAACTTCCAGTCCTATTAAAGCTCCCACCTAGTTACCTCTTCACCTTCTATTCCCTTTTCTCATCCATTCATTCATTCTATTTCAGCCAAATTGTCATCCAATTTCCAAAAGAAAGTTACTAGCCTAGCCATTTCATTTCATCATCTAATTCTAAATCAAGTTAGACAACTCAGACATGTTTCTTCCTCTTACCTAATCGCTAAATCCCTAGGCCCGCCCTTAATTGCTATCAACAACTTGTAGTGGAGTGATTGGCGAAACGACAGAATAAACTAAAAAAAATGCAGAAACTTACAGCAAGTAAAAGCACATCCATCACCATTTCAATGCCTGGGCCTGGCTATCCATCTCGGCATAAGTTAAGTTTTTACTCAAAAATAAAAAACGGAAATCAGCTGTTAAAAGAAAAAAGACGAACCTCTAGTGGCGTACCGTACTTGTGTGAATCGGGGGAGAGAAGAGAAGAGAATGAGGACAGATACGAAGCCATTAAACACAAGTAAAGGACTCTAATGCTCTAAAGCTACGTGGTTGCCTGCTGGGCCAACCAAAGCCCAACAGTATACACTTGAAAGTTGGGACTATTCGGGAATGGACCCGTGATCCGATCCGATCCGAATATATATGCTACATTTTTAGCATTGTGAAACTTAATTCAATTTAAAAACTAGAAGTTTGAATTTTGATTTGTATTGTATTAATAAGCTTGGCGTAAAATATATTATATGTACGTGTATGGCTACAAGCACAGTATGGTATGGTACATAATCAAAAACTATGCATCATTCTATATTCATCTCATTAAATATGGGGAAAGTTTAAGAAAAAAAAACCAACAAAAAAAGAAGAAGCAAAAGAAAATGTGAAAGGGAGTAGGCCATTTACAACTTTTATTATTGCCAATGACCAACGGAGTCAATGTGTTCTTGTTTAGTGAACTGCGCCTGAATGGCATTCTGATGGGTGGGGAAAGGCAAATTAAGGAAAGGTTGAAGATGATGATCCGATGAGGAAACGTAGGAGGGATGGTGGGAGAGAAGGCCGGCAGGCGAGTTATTAGAAGATGTATATACATTACTGCCGCAGGGGTTATAGACAGCGCCCAGATTTAGCGGATTCTGATGATCAACGACGACGTTCTGTTGTGGTTGCTGTTGTTGTTTCGGGACGTTAAGCTGCTTCTCACCTTCCAGCTCTCTGTACTTGTTGAGGTAGAGTTTGAGGGGATTGACGTAGTCCTCGAAGCCGAGAGTGGTGATGGCCCAGAGGATATCGTCGCCGTTGATAGTCTTCCGCTTCTCGCGCTGGCACTTGTCAGAGGCTTCGCCGGTGACGAAACTGATGAACTCCGACACGCATTCCTGGACGGTCTCCTTAGCGTCTTTGGAGATTTTGCCGTTGGCGGGGACGGCCTTTTTCATGATCCGTCCAACGTTGGCGATGGGGAGAAACCTATCCTGTTCCTTGTTGTTGATGTTGTTGTTGTTTTTGGAACATGTGCTACTTTCGGGACTCGCTCTAAGGCCCACATTTGGGGCGTTTCCATGCCTTTCGTCATCTTCCATGGATGAATCGAAGGAGAGACTAGAGAGTGGTGAGTGAGTGGATGAAGTTAATTTGGTGTTATAATGGGTGAGGGTATATGGCGTTAGGAGCATAAAAGTAGGCATGGAAATGGGAATACCACCAGCTTTCACCAATCCTCTCCGTTTTATACCCCCAGACTCGTTCCCAACCATACTTGTATCAGTATATAAGAACATTTAGATATATACACACCAACTAACATTCAATATTTAATCTCTTTCATTCTAAAAACACTCCTTTTTCTATTATCATTATTATTATAACACTATCTAAAATTTCAAAAAATAGAATTTATAAATTAATTTTAACCGTGCTAAACTATTATTTTATCATCAAGCCAACTTTTTTTTTGTTTACTTTATTTTAAGTAGAGTGATGGACAAAAGTTTTGATTGAATAATTTTGATTTACACTTTGTATTTACACAATCATCCTACTTAGTCAATAAAGTTATAAAATCAATATTAATGTATCAAAACACCTTAATATAAATATGGAGAACGAAGCATGCCATATTCGAGCAATAAGATGTTGGAATGCCAAACCAAACCAAAAATTTCAATGAAAATTTGAAACAACATTTACATCAACCATCATTTTGAGCCTCAAAATTTGTCGACGACAGAATGTCTATAACAACTTGTACTTCCTATAATGTTTACATACACAAAGCACAACCTCCGTAACCAACCTACTAGGGAAAGCGCTAAATAATAAATAGTGACCAGATTTAATTACCAAACACAAATACAATATAATGGATGAAGGCACAGGTAGTAAGTATTGCTTTAGGCAATGGCATAAGTGAGCGTCTCCGCTTCCTTGGGCCGCCACAGTGTCTTCACCACGCAAAGCAATCCTTCATTGTCCTTAGAGTATGTCACACGAATTTCATAATGCATGGACTGGAACATGTTTTCAAGTTCACTTATAGTCTTCACGTTATCACGAACTATGAGTTTCCCGTCTGGCCTCAAAATCCGATCCACTTCAGCGACCAATGCTGGTAAGCTACACCTGCAAGTTTTTAATGCCACAGGACTATTAGGTCACAGCAGACAGAATGCCAAAGATGAAATGTATTATTTGATACACACTTTGTTTTAATATTGGAGAAGAGATGATCGGCATGGAGAAGATCATAAGATCTGGGATAAGTGCTGAATGATTCGCACCAGTCGTGATAAATTCCAAAAAGACCTCTCTCGTATATTATAGGCAGTGTATCAGGAGCATCTATAGAAACAATGTTCATAACCCATACATTCAACTCTCTCAGAGCAGCTGCAAATCTGAGCAAAAATTAAATCAAGATTAAAAAAGCTAATGAAGGGTACGGGCACTAAATATATAGAAGATTATATATACACATGTGCTGTAATAAACAAGACTACAACTCATCAAACCTTAGGACAGCAACTGGTATCTCATAGTTCAAAGAAATAAACCATTGATCTTACTATTTACTATTAAAATCACCCCAATCTTTAACTATACTCTGTCGAATTCAAGAGGGAAGTTTGTCATTCATAGAAATGGCATTGTGATTACCCTTTTCATTATGCTTGCAGAATACTACATAGAATAGGAAATTGTCTGCTTACCCCCCATAGATGGCACGCATGTCCATGGCATTCCGCACAGCCGACCAGTTTATTCCAATTCCATCCAAATATGACTTGGTCACAACTCTTTTCCAATGCTGGTAATCTACAATAAAATCGGATGCTGCAGGTTTCCCATACACACCTGTCTGGGAACTCAGTAACCAATACGGTGGTTTTTTCAACCTATCTGGCCACATTTCGGGCCACCGAGACCCTCGTTCTAATGAAGCAGTGGGAACTTTGTGCATGCAAGCTTGTAAAGGCACATTCCTGAGCAGATGATTTAGAAGATATATAGATGGATAGAGATTATAATGGAATCCAAATCTGACACAAATTAGCAAATGGATTGCAGATTCTAAAATGACAAGATATCAGCATCAGTTATTGATGGCAGAGCTGCCAAGCCAGCAAAAAGATTCAAGGGGAAAAAAAAGTCCCTATCTTCAGTAGAAGAAATAGTACCAGGCTGCATCCGGATCATCAGATTCTTGGCAGAGTGGAGGATCATATCGTGATCTTTGCTCATAGCACTCATTTGAAGTAGGCTTCTGAAATATGGCAACTCCTGCTCGATTTCTTCTATCCTTTTTAGTTGTAAGTAATTCCCAGCACATTGACTTGGTTAATTTCTTCATGGCTGCCAATAATCCCAAAAAATTCAAAACAGTGGATGAATATAGTTATTATCATTTGGATAACAAAGCATACAATCGGTCCACGTTAGGTTTGATCTACCTTCCCAGATCTCAACATCATCCCGACGCTTCTGGTAGACAGGAGTGGCAGACCACACAAAGTAACCACCAGGGCGGAGCAGACGGTTCAGCTCCAATAGAAGTGCCCCGCCTATGTAGCACATATAAAATATCAAGCATTTTCATGGAATTGAAGAAGAGATCTATACAGAAGAATGTGTATTCAATGAATATGAATAAACATTTCAAATTACAGAAATTCATGAAAAGGAGAAAATGGTTTACCTTATACCTAGCACATAACAGACAAGATGAACAAGGTTGACTTTGCATTTATTCTAACATTACCTTCAAAAAATGGACAGCAGGAATATAGAATATAAAATTGAATACCTTCAATATGCCAGGGAACCCTGCACCGAGCACAATGGACTATATCAAAGACCCTACCAGGGAAGGGAAGCCTCTTTGTACCCATGACAGCAGATATAGCAGGAATACCCCTTTCAAGTGCTAACTGAACCTGAGCTTCATGTTCATCATTGGGTGCTAATGACATAGTCAACACATCTCTCTCAAAAAGATAGCCTCCAAAGCTGGCAACCCCACACCCAACATCTAATACAACACGTGTACGTGTTCCCCAAGCAATTTCAGGCAGAGTCTGCAACAGTAATGCAATCATCCAGGTAAGCATCAAAATATTGCAAGATGGTAAGAAGGATATTAAGAATTTAATAACTAATGCTTTCCACCTACAGAAACAAATATTTTCCTAAATCTAAGCTCTGACCTTAAGAGGAAAAAGAAGAAGAAAAGAAAAACTTCATCCAAAGTATAGTTAAGTCAAACCATTAAGAAGGGAAGAGGCAATTGGAATTGCATCCATTAGACTGACATAAGTCTCACAATACTTTGCTTTAACAGCTATGAGAAGATTCTGAATCAATTCAAATGGAGACATTAATAATCCTTAATGAATTTTCACTCATTTTGCCCTCTTCTGTTCAAATGAGAGTTTGATTCAAGTAACCAGCCCCATCAATTCAACCACACTAAGACTTTAACCCAAAATTTGGTTCACATAGGATAATGAATGATTGTAGGTGCTAACCTGTTGTATAAAATCAATATAATGAAGTGCACCATGCTTAAACTGGGTTCCACCACCAGGGAAGGTAAGATATTCACCACTAACTTTAACCCAATTTTGACGTGCTTTAAACCTTGCAAGCTTGGTGTGAGGAACATTATGATACCATATCTACAGGAAGAAAATATTCAAACATCAAGCACATGTAATCAAGACAATGAAAATGAAACTCTATTCTTAGCAAAACAGTGCACTACCTTGTCCCTACTTGTAGGCCACTTAATTGGGGTTTGATATCCTTGAGGAAGCGGAACAAGACAGGTGGGAGGATCATCTGGACAATGCCTCTCCCTGTGTTCATAATGCTTTGTACTTTTAAGGTTCCTAATGGCTTCCAGATTATCGAGGCAGGGGATATAATCTGGGCCAGCAGTGACATTACATAATTTCCAACTGTGCCCACTTTCTTTATCTGATTCAGAAGACTTTTGTGCTTCCTTCACATTTGTTGATTCTGTTGCTTGAGTTGAAAATGCCCCATTTTGTGTGGTAGTTTCATTCAAAAGCTCAGACAGAGACACAAAGGGGAAATTTTCATAAGACGCCCTCTTCTCACTAGAACCTTCTAGATCCTTTTTGTCCCTGACCTTATCTATTTTATTGCCACCTTTGGCTTCACCAGTTGTTTCTTCATGTTCTATTTCAGCATCACCAGGATAAGGTTTATTCATATTTGAGACTTCTTTATTCTCTCCTTGACCAGGCTCATTTTCACTCATCTCTCCTTCCAGATCCATCTTATCCTCTCCTCTCTCCCCTATTTTACCATTTTTGTAATCACCATCTTTTTCTTCAGCAGATGTTTCTTCTTTTTCCCGAACATTTGAGTTATTCACATCTAAGCCTTCTCCACCGGACTTACTTTCATTCTTCTCTCCTGCTTCAGATTCTTTATCCCTTGCCATTAATTCTCCATTTTCATTGCTCTCTTCCTCTTTTTTCTCAGCCCACTCATTGTTTTTATCTACTACAGATTTCTCTTCTATCTCCCCTTCTTGGGTTTGTTCTGTGTGTTTTTGTGTCTCTTGGATACTAGGATTATTTTCCTTTTGAGTTACAACATCCCCTTTAGATGCCTCTTCAGGTAGATCAGTGTGAATATCCTCGAACTGTTTTGATTTCCCCACCTCACTCGAACTATTCTCATGACTAGTCTTGTTCTCATTGCTGCCACTGTTGTACTCATTTTTGCTACTTACTTGTGCCTTTGAGTCACTCTGGATTTCCTGAGAAGGCATGTGCAATTTTTGTATAGGGACAACAGACGACGAAGTTGACATCCACACTCCAACTAAGCACAGGGCTACAAAAATCACTATTGTTACTGTCGAACAATAATTTGAAGATGGTTTCCTAACATCAACCCTGGTGTACTTCCCCATTGCCATTCTCCTTCCAGAAAATGTAATATGCCTTTTCACCAATTTCCGTTTTCACCTAAAAGATATAGAATATATAGACAATTAGATTAATTTTTTCAGCCTCTTTTCATGATCTATGGAGCAGTGGAGCTTATTCATTTAATGTCAAGCACACTATTATTACTATTGGTACTTAATGTTAAGCACGTTATATATTCCTTAAAAGACTATGCAAGCATTTAAAAGCTCTGGCAATTGATAGTTTGATACTCCTCACAACCCATAAGCATGAACGTTATAAACAGCTAAACAGAAAAGCAAACTCCTCTTAGCTTGCAGAAGGATTCAAATTAAAGTAGGAAAAAGTAAAATACCAGTAAAGTTTACAACAATCATCCAGAATTACATTAAATGATCACAAAAACAGAAAAACAGTACACCAATTGTTGACAAAACTGAAATCCCAAAAACAATCCGCTAACAATAGTAGTAATAAAAAAATTAACAATAGCTATGAAAAGTGCATTGTTTAATGCTTGCTGAAAATTTATGGAAACAACAATTATATTACGCGGGTTTTACGGGACGGAAACAAGCTAAAGAGATGGAATTGTATCTAGAAATTAAATACCTGCAATCAAAGCTTGCCTGGAGCGCTTGTCGTGAATCTAAACGAACATAAACACTGATTGCTATATAGATAGATACACTCAGAAATTTACTCCGAACAAAAGAGAAAACAATGGAAATTGAAAGCGAAGTTCGAGGCGCTTTACCTGATTCACGGAGCTGAGGAAGATGAAGAGAAATTATGGCGATAAGAAGGCAAATGCCGTTATCATCACGATCATATTTTGATATATCGTTTGTGCGATTCCGGCTAATATTTGCGCTTGCTCTTTATAGTAGCTAGGAAGCCAGAGTTCAACTAGTACACTGCTACTGCGGTCTCATGCGTAAAGCACATCCTACCGGCAATGACCACCATCATCGCGTGAAATTTACATTGAATTGTATAGGAAAACGACAATGCCATTTCTATTGCGGGAAGATGTTAGTCCGGCGCCGGTTGTCAGAGGATCGCTTTACAGACTGTGGCCAATTGCAGGCATTTCTTCTGTCGTGCATGCATACGGAATACAGTCTTTCAGAGTAACTAACCAACCATGCCAATATTAATTAAGCTTTAATGATAATATTCTATAAATTTATACCTTAGCTTGTATTATAATAATTGGAAAAAGTTATTCCACCAATACAAATTAAAGAAATCTTGGAGTTGTACCAAGTGCAACGAGAACAATTGGTATAAACCTCAAAGCTTTTTGCATTCATTTTGGTACGCATTCTTTAAGTTTAGCCACTACATAATAATCATTTTTTAAAACCTATAATCTACAAATGATTGAAAATAAAAATTTGTTATCGATTCAATTAGAGATATTTTTTATATGACAAAAGAAACTTATAGCCACCTCTAGATGTGTGCTTTCAATTAGAGATAATTTTATCATTTATATTGAACTATTTTTTTGAGTTAAGAGAAATTCACAGGCAATACGAAAAATACGATATCGTAACTGCATTATTATGTAAATAGCCCACAAAATCGTGTGTGGATGACCAACCGAGTAAAACACAAAATTGAATATCAATCCTTTTTCGACTTGATATTTAACTTTTGTTTATCTATAGTAATAATGGCTTATATCAAACACCTTATAATCAAATTATACAACTTGAAAATTTATTAAAAAAAAAAAAGTTTCATGTTTAATTTTTAACATATTTATATCTAACACATAAGTGAAATTTAATAGTGCATATTCTCAAAAGAATAATTACAACTTTCTCTCGTTCTAAAATAAAAATCAAAGCTCCCTCTATGGACTTAACTTACTGATTCAGTAGATAGTATTTAAGAGAAGAGAACAATGCTTGAATTTTGGTAGCAAGTCATTGAGTCACGTAATTTAAGATTCAATCTTTTGAAAAAATAAAATAAAATAAAATAAAAGGTCATATAGAGCATATTACTCGTAACAGATACCTTTACAGCATAATAATCGAAAACCTATTACTACACGCATTTGTATGCAAAACTTAAACGGAACGGCGAGACAGTAGTAGACATCCTAAAAATGGAAAAGCGGTGTAACGGAGCCAACTCACATAAACGTCAGCCAACTACTCAACTCACTTGCAACTTTGCAAGTTGTCAAGCCAAAAAAAAAAAAAAAAAAGGAAAAAATTAATAATAATAAAAGACCATTATGATTTATGACCAAAATGAAATCAGTTTACTTTCTGCCTTTATCTGGAGATCCACTTCAATCTTTCTGCTATCAAAGCTCTACCACTTTCTGCATCAATTCCATCAGGTTAGCTCTCCCATCTCCCTTTCTGACTTTCTTTATACGTATATATATTAGTTTATGTATGTGGATGGATATTTCCACAGAAAGCGAACTCCATAGATGGATAATTGAACAGTAGACTAGTTGTTTGATACTTCTGAGAAAGGTAGAAGAAAAAGGGCTATCCATGGGAGCCCATAGCCAGGATTTGGTGTGGGCAAAAAAAAAAAAAAAGCTTCAATTAGCTTTTGGTGTTCTGCTTATTACATGGAGGCCTCAAATTTTGTTTTATTGATTGTAATTTTTTATATTAATTTTGCTGCAACATACTACTAGCATATGCCATTTGGTGTTCAGTTGTTTTAGGAGGAAGAAGCGTTTCTATGCAGATAGTTAAATCAATCCTTAATTGTTGGGTAGAGTCAAACTGAGTCCACTGTTGTCTATGCAGAAAGTTTTAATTGTTAGAGTGGCTAAGATACACATACATAATGGGAAACAATAAATCAACCTTTGATGACTCCCGCCCAGAATATCCGAGAAACGAAGCGGGTATTGGATACCCATATCAATCTACAACATACACGGGACATTCTGTTGACCCAAACCATCAAGCGGGTATTGGATACCCATATCAATCTACAACATACACAGGACATTCTGTTGACCCAAACCATCAAGCTCAAGGTCCATCATATGCTGGAAGTTCAATTGACACCAATTATCAAAAGAAACAGCAAGCCACCTACATAGCTGATAACTTTAACTCTTTGGACCAGGTTCTCTTCTTAATAGAATGTGATTATCTCCTTCTAAATTTTATAAAGCTATGTCATATCTTCTTCATATTGGAACTCTTCTTCTGTTCCATCTTGAAAGGGGTTTATTTTTTTCTTTATGATTTTGGTTTCACTTCATTAAACATTTAAACTGGTTGAGTAGTCCAAACATTACTGAGGGATTGATCAAAAGTATGGGAAATGCAAAAGAACAGATGGGAAATATGTGTAGAGAAAGACTGGTTGCAGCAAATAAGCTCTATATTAGTGACTTATAATGCTTATTTCTGATTGCAGTGAACATTGGTAGATTCTTGCAATATGTGAACTTGATTTTACCTTAGCTCTTACAATTGCTGAATGCTTTCTGTGCGTTCATGGTGGTTTTCATAATTAAAAGTGGTTGCTCTTGAAAAAGAAAGGGGATTATTTGGGTATACAAAGCCTGAACTCATAAAGCATAAGTGAAATGCCTAATTTGCTACCATGGGTAACCATTCAATTGTATGATCTAAGCAGTTTTAATGATTTCATTGTGATCACCCTGTCTTGGTAAAAGATACATAACATGACTGTGTAGGTTTTCCATCTTTTCTTTTTCTTGGTTTATTCACTTTTTGCTTCTGCATCACTAAGCACGGGGTGGCTCTTTGCCACTCCAGAGCACATTTCATATGCACTTTGAAGCAGATTAATATTTGGGTTACTTAACTGTTCAGGTTATTAATGCATTGAGAGAAGCAGGCCTTGAATCATCAAATTTGATTCTTGGCATTGATTTTACAAAAAGCAATGAGTGGACCGGTAAATTCCTGTGTTCCTCATAATTATTATTTTCTAACATGGTTTACTTATAGAGAAGAATTCTTGACAAGTTAAAGCCTGTAGGCAAATATTCATTCAATCATAAAAGCCTCCATGCAATTGGTAATACACCAAATCCATATGAGCAAGCCATCTCCATTGTTGGGCGAACTTTGTCTCCTTTCGACGAGGACAGTTTGATACCTTGTTTTGGATTTGGTGATGGTTAGTATTCCTTTGCCTATCTTTGCTATCAAAGTTCCTGGTCTGGAACATGTCCCTGTCTCTTGACTTGACCTAGGATTTTGTTTAACACCTTTTCAGCCACTACACATGATCAACATGTGTTTAATTTTTTCCCCGACCATCGACCTTGTAATGGATTCGAGGAAGCTCTTGCACGTTATAGAGAAATTGTTCCTTACATAAAGCTGGCAGGTTTGCAACACTTCTTTTTCACTTGTTGACTTAATGTGGCAAATAGACAGTTATAATTGCATCTCTTAAATCCTAAAAGTATATGAGTGTGTCCCTTGTACATTAAAGGTTGCTGACTGAAACAGTGAACAGTAAATAAATATCACGCTAGCCTTTTCTCTGCATTCTAATTTGTATTATGCTTAGCTGCTACCATGCTGTAGAACCTATCCAAGTTTACATATTTATGCTATTTATAACAACTCATTAGACAGATGCATCATACATGATAGTTTTCTATAAAAGTCCTGATATAAGAAGTTCACTTATATTAAAAATTCTGTTAAAGACTAAAAGGTATTTTCTCTGCCCACCACATTGATGGAGCAAAAGCATGTGAGATAAACTTTAATAAAGGAATTTACTATCTCTCAATGATTATCCATAGGCATACTTAATCCATAGGGAGCCCGTATTGAATGAAAATTGGAAATGGATAGGGATGGATAGCCGGATTGGGGTGTTTAGGAATGATCTATATGTCATCAGAGTATCAGCTCCATTTTTGCAGTTAAATGCTTAAAATATCTCTTTCCGGAGAACCAAATTTTGTAATGCTTTCTTCTAGTTATTTATATCTGTTAGCATGGGGAGCCTCATATAATTGTCCTATCTATTGGTTCTTCGAGTTCAATCCTATTCAAAGTTATAAAATTGACTGATAGTTCTTTGATCCTTGTTCATTTGCTCAACTTGAAGGCCCAACTTCATTTGCCCCTATAATCAATGCTGCTATTGATATAGTTGAAGCACACAACGGGCAGTACCATGTCCTCATCATTATTGCAGATGGACAGGTTTGTTTTCCTTCCTTTTGATATATATATATATATATATATATATATATATATATATATATATATATATATATGCATTCTGAACTTATATGCCCTTGCCCTGTTTTAATTAATTTCTTAATTTTTGGATCAGGTAACCCGGAGCAGTGATACACCACCTGGTAGGCTTAGTCCACAAGAACAGTCTACTGTTGATTCTATAGTTGCTGCAAGGTAAAACCTTTTTTCCTATAATATATATATATATATTTTAAACTTCGGATTTTCTTGTGAAGTTTATTTATGGCATCTATCTGTTTGACTTAATATAATGTATATAGTGAATATCCTCTTTCAATAATTCTGGTTGGTGTGGGAGATGGACCATGGGATGAAATGCGTCAATTTGATGATTACATTCCTCAGCGGCGATTTGATAATTTCCAGGTACCACTTTCTACCAAAGATAAAGATTGTAGAATCTCTTATGGCTCTCTGCTTGTGAAGTTGAAGTAGCCCAAAGCAGTGTTGTTTCTTGCTTTTTTTCTTTTTCCACATCTTTGTGGCCAGAACATTTTGGTTGGGGTAACATGGAACTGCCAACAAAATCTTCTTTCCATGTAATTTCGCGTACGTACTATCTTGCAGTTTGTCAACTTCACATCAATTATGTCTGAGCACACAGATATGGGAAAGAAGGAAGCAGCCTTTGCGCTTGCTGCACTTATGGAAATTCCATTTCAGTACAGACTCACCCAAAGCATTCAATGCACGGAGTAAGACCTTTTCTTTTTCAGGTATCATCTTGCAACAAATACTCGCTCAAAATATTTACTGTTTCAAAACTTACTGTTTTAGAAACAAAAGAGGTCCTCGGACAAGGCCACTTCCTCCTCCGCGTGAAGTAATTGACCATGATAATGCTGTCAAATCATTGCCACATGCAACAAGCTTTGGACCAGCAGACCCCGTTGCTGCAGCAGAACAAGTACGCGTTAATGTTAATCCCACTTTTCAGTTTTGGTTCTATAGATGCAATGTACTTATTTATGTTTTTGTGTCTAAACAAAAGGTTTGCCCCATCTGCTTGACAAATCCCAAGGACATGGCTTTTGGTTGTGGTCATATGGTAAGCAATTTTACTCGTTATACTCAGCTAAGAACTAAAAAAAAAAACTTAAACCAGAAATGAATTGCAGTTGTTATTGGAATATAAAAGAGTGATCCTTACATAACTGCCAAATATCCAGCCCGCTGCCAGTTTAACAGTTAACATTGTTACCTTTGGATCAGACTTGCAGGGAATGCGGTGCCTCTATATCTCTATGTCCCCTGTGCCGGGAGCCCGTTAAAACGCGCATCCGGCTGTATGGTTAAGTTCCAGCTCGGCTGTTCTTGTAATATATTGATGAAATAACTTGTCAAGAGATGTACAGGTCCATGCACTATGAAGCAGCCCAAATGACTACACCTCCAAGAATGAAGCCCACAGTCAATATTATCACAATCAGTAGAAATGTAGAATGATGCTATGATGACTTGCATATATTCATATTTTTGCTTTGTGCAGTTAGGGTGTTTTTGGTTTTTTCATTTGAATTGATGTCTTATGTTAATTTAATATGTAAAGTCAGAATAAAGGTTTCTGTTTGCGACAGTTTTATGTAATAATGAAAGAATCCAATTTCGATTTTCTATCAATTAAGTGAGAATTTTCTGCCAAGACCTTATGGTCTAGTGGCACCCAGTTGCACTCCCGTGGAGGCGAAATTGACTTTTGTGCTTCAGTAAGTAAGAAAGTAGTTATAAAAAGATACTGCATTATAATCGAGTAAAAAAATGAGAATTTTCTTNTATATATATATATATATATATATATATATATATATATGCATTCTGAACTTATATGCCCTTGCCCTGTTTTAATTAATTTCTTAATTTTTGGATCAGGTAACCCGGAGCAGTGATACACCACCTGGTAGGCTTAGTCCACAAGAACAGTCTACTGTTGATTCTATAGTTGCTGCAAGGTAAAACCTTTTTTCCTATAATATATATATATATATTTTAAACTTCGGATTTTCTTGTGAAGTTTATTTATGGCATCTATCTGTTTGACTTAATATAATGTATATAGTGAATATCCTCTTTCAATAATTCTGGTTGGTGTGGGAGATGGACCATGGGATGAAATGCGTCAATTTGATGATTACATTCCTCAGCGGCGATTTGATAATTTCCAGGTACCACTTTCTACCAAAGATAAAGATTGTAGAATCTCTTATGGCTCTCTGCTTGTGAAGTTGAAGTAGCCCAAAGCAGTGTTGTTTCTTGCTTTTTTTCTTTTTCCACATCTTTGTGGCCAGAACATTTTGGTTGGGGTAACATGGAACTGCCAACAAAATCTTCTTTCCATGTAATTTCGCGTACGTACTATCTTGCAGTTTGTCAACTTCACATCAATTATGTCTGAGCACACAGATATGGGAAAGAAGGAAGCAGCCTTTGCGCTTGCTGCACTTATGGAAATTCCATTTCAGTACAGACTCACCCAAAGCATTCAATGCACGGAGTAAGACCTTTTCTTTTTCAGGTATCATCTTGCAACAAATACTCGCTCAAAATATTTACTGTTTCAAAACTTACTGTTTTAGAAACAAAAGAGGTCCTCGGACAAGGCCACTTCCTCCTCCGCGTGAAGTAATTGACCATGATAATGCTGTCAAATCATTGCCACATGCAACAAGCTTTGGACCAGCAGACCCCGTTGCTGCAGCAGAACAAGTACGCGTTAATGTTAATCCCACTTTTCAGTTTTGGTTCTATAGATGCAATGTACTTATTTATGTTTTTGTGTCTAAACAAAAGGTTTGCCCCATCTGCTTGACAAATCCCAAGGACATGGCTTTTGGTTGTGGTCATATGGTAAGCAATTTTACTCGTTATACTCAGCTAAGAACTAAAAAAAAAAACTTAAACCAGAAATGAATTGCAGTTGTTATTGGAATATAAAAGAGTGATCCTTACATAACTGCCAAATATCCAGCCCGCTGCCAGTTTAACAGTTAACATTGTTACCTTTGGATCAGACTTGCAGGGAATGCGGTGCCTCTATATCTCTATGTCCCCTGTGCCGGGAGCCCGTTAAAACGCGCATCCGGCTGTATGGTTAAGTTCCAGCTCGGCTGTTCTTGTAATATATTGATGAAATAACTTGTCAAGAGATGTACAGGTCCATGCACTATGAAGCAGCCCAAATGACTACACCTCCAAGAATGAAGCCCACAGTCAATATTATCACAATCAGTAGAAATGTAGAATGATGCTATGATGACTTGCATATATTCATATTTTTGCTTTGTGCAGTTAGGGTGTTTTTGGTTTTTTCATTTGAATTGATGTCTTATGTTAATTTAATATGTAAAGTCAGAATAAAGGTTTCTGTTTGCGACAGTTTTATGTAATAATGAAAGAATCCAATTTCGATTTTCTATCAATTAAGTGAGAATTTTCTGCCAAGACCTTATGGTCTAGTGGCACCCAGTTGCACTCCCGTGGAGGCGAAATTGACTTTTGTGCTTCAGTAAGTAAGAAAGTAGTTATAAAAAGATACTGCATTATAATCGAGTAAAAAAATGAGAATTTTCTTATTGACTCGTCGTGTAGTATTACTCTCCAACCAGTTCATTACTGGAGTTAAACCGGCAATTTAGAATTGTTATACCATTGACTAGGGTCTGCATTGCAATGTGTGCAGGATCAGGGTGCACAGAATAATTTGTGGGCGATTTATGTTAGCGTTTGATGGGCTTACGAGTCGCATTGGTAACATGATGGGTCATGAATGACCCGAGCCCAAATCATAACAGAAAGCCCAAATTAACTACCTTTATGTTCTACGGAGTATGTTCTAACAATCGCAAATCTCGGATGTTTAGTACACGCCTATACGCACACGAGCAGATTTTGCATACTCGCCAAAATGGGGAGGAGTATATCTCGGTCGCCGTCGTACTCTAGGAGGAGATATTCTCGGTCACGGTCGCCGGTCAATCACCGCCACGGCAGCCATAGAAGCCGGCGGGACCATAGCCGCTCACCTTACTCAAGCAGGTATGATCCTAAGAATTTTAATTAATTTATTTACTTTTTAAGCAGTTTTATACAGCAATGTACTACAGTACTGCTACTTCATAGCTAAATGATACAACTCACTTCGTGATTAACTGCAAATTGCTCTGTCTTGAATTGATTTAACATTTGACTGTCTAACTGTTGGAATGTGTTTTAGTGACTCTGGAGTTCAATTTTCTGAATAATGTTAGAATGTCTAGTTCTTTTGAATAAATGCTGAGTAGGAAGAGCATAGAAAGGAGATGGATTGCTGGGAGGTTAGGGTTATAGCTAACTTGCTGAGCTCGCTGGAAATTCAAATGCTTCCAAGTTGTCTGATGAAAAATGAAGAATTACAGCCACTTCTTTTCTTCATGTTTATTAAGATAATGTGATGTGACAAAAACCACAACCAATTTGTTCTTACTTTGCTATCATCTATCTCTTGTATTTTCATTGTTTGTATTGCACAGGCGAAGAAGTCGTTCAGGGACACCTCGCCATCGCAGAAGTCGCTCACCAGCTTCAAGACATAGAAGAAGCCGTTCTCCAACACCCAAAAGGCATAGGAGACGACGGAGTCCAAGTACCTATGATTCTCCTTCACCTAAGTCTCGTAGTCCTAGTATTGCATCAGCTGAGCGTAAAAGTGCTGCGGAAAAATTAAAAAAGGAGGAGGAAGAAAAGAAAAGGTACCTGCCTACCGCCATATGCTATATTTCAATTCATTGGAATTAGAGCATGATTGCTTTAAGCTATGAAAAGTTTCCTGCATTCTCTTTTCTTTTTATTCTAATGCATAAAGTGATCAATTGGCGTAGACTTTTGGGGAAATTATGTTTTTTGAGCATTTCAATCATCACTGACGTGTTTTCCATCCTCAGTTAAATCTAAATGGTGTTTGGAGCCCCCGAAAATATTTCATATAAGATCATTTTTGCTTGTATTGCAGTGGGTTTTGTTGTCTCTTCACTCCTTTAACTACCAAGCCATTTTATTGTTTGTATTGCTTTGCAAGTGTAGCTTTGTAGTATCTATATCTCACAACATGAATTGTTATAGACTTCAACAAGAGGCAGAGCTTAAGCAATTAGAAGAGGAGACTGCAAAGAGATTGGAGGAAGAAATAAGGAGAAGGGTTGAGGAAAAGTTGGCTTCTGATGAAGTTAAACAAGAAATAGAGAAACGAGTGGAAGAAGGTCAGAGAAAACTATTTGAAGATGTTGAAGCTCAACTTCAAAAAGAAAAAGAAGCTGCTCTTAATGAGGCAAGGCTAAAAGAAGTAAGCACCTCATGGCCTGGAAGTTATATAACTCTGTTAATCACTTGTCATTATTATCAAGTTTCTCTTAGTTAAAACACTTCCTCTTCCCTCTAATTCTCATCTATACCAAGTGTGTCTTGTGTCCTTTCAATCAATGCATAGCATGACTACTGAAACCTTTCTCTCTCAAAGTTTCAACAATGGTGTTCTTATTACGCGATGCTCTAGAACCATAAGCCCATAATCTTTGTTAGTAGTCCAAACTCCAAATGATTATTCTGAATATATATCTATTCCTTTCATAAATTCTCTTTGGTCATAAGCATTGCTCTTCCACTCTCTTTGAAAGTCAATAGTGGTGTTTACTGTTTCTTATTGGCACTGCTGTGGTTCTAAAATATCATTAAACAGGAGCAAGCAAGGAAAGAGAGAGATGAACTGGACAAAATGCTTGAGGAGAACCGTAGGAGAGTAGAAGAGGCTCAAAGAAGAGAAGCTCTAGAACTTCAGCGGAAAGAGGAAGAAAGACTTAGAGAGTTGGAGCTCATCCAAAGACAGAGAGGAGGCTGGCTAAGAGGAGAGAAGCTCTAAAGCTGGAGCCCTAGGAGGGGAATGAGTCTGACACAGAAGAAAAGAACCACAATACAATGATAAAGGAGCATCCATCCTAGGTTAAATTATCCCGTATAAGCTAGGTTAAAATTGATTAGTCTATACATTTATGTACTAGAAGTGTATCTTTTTATTTAATTGCATTGATCAATCTTGTCAATTTTGCAATCCACTCTACTTAAAATGCCCCAATTTAGTAATCACCTGCTCCTTTACATTGTTGGCTTTCGGTTCCTTTGTGTTGTTCCAGCGCAAACATGTTTTGTGCGAATTAAGTAATGTTTGAGCGCATTAACAGACATGAAAAGTAACATAGCAAGATAAAAACAGATTCATTCATATAAAGCAAACACTCACTAATCAAAATGGTAAATTTAAATTTTCACTATGTTCCTCAAAACAGTGTCTAAAGAAAAAGACTAATTCACCAAAATTGCTGAAAGTAGGAAATTGATTATCATGCAGGCCAAACAAGTTACACAAAGAGGTTGGGTCTGGATGCCTTGTAGGTGGTCTTAAGCTTCCTGCTTGGTGGCCTCACTTTCTTGAACACCAAGGGGAACTTGATCTTGGAGTTGTGGAACTGCTTGGTGCTCTCTCTCTTGCAGAGCTTGGCTGGGATAGTAGCTGTCTTGATGATTTGGATGCAGTGATGACGCACCCTGTGACGAGACGCCATCTCGTTGTACATATGCTCTACAGCACCATTCAAGGTTGTATCACGGAACTCCTTGTACATATTATGGTATCCAGTTCTGCTTTGATACCTCAACCATACACCATAATTGTTGATCTTAGTAGGATTCTTCTCAAAGATCTAAACATAAACAAATATATAGAGTGAGCACACAAGAACAGGATATGAATCACCAGGTATGTAGACAGATCATAGCAAGCATTCTTCTCTCATAGAGAGTAACAAAACTGTTTGAAGCATGAAAATCAAATTTAAGAAATGATAAGATTCTTTAGTTTTTTTTTTTTTTCATTTTATGACCAAAACACATTTATTGATTTAAAATTCAGGGAAACAGACTTGCATAGTGAATAAGTAACAAGAAGCTAGTAGCACAAAAATATGTTCAACAACAGAAGACTTCAGGAGTAGGTGGAAAGGTAACAGGCAGCTCCATCCTAAAATACAGACTAGTATGTGCACAATGGAATACTTAATGAGACAATCTACTGATCTAGGGAGATAGAAAACAAAGCAAATTTCAATAAATCAGCTTCAACATATGAAAACTAACAAGCTACTAATAACTTTTCTACATTAATAACTACAAAACATCATATTTCAATCTAATAATTTGGATAGTAGATGGCCACAGTATCCAAATCTAAGTATATGAATACCTCATTGATAGCTAGGATCTGACCATTGGCCTTTTTCACCTTCTTCAGCTTCCTCAAAAAATACCTGGTTACACAGAATAGCAATAGATTAAACAAAAAGATGAAGCAACATATATAGAAACATGCTCACAGATATTAAGTATTGATCAGCGGATTTACCAGAATTTGGACTTGGCACGGACCTCGTTTGTGGCCCAGAGCTTCATGCGGTAGATCTTAGGGTGCTCATCGGTCTCCGTCGGGAGAGCTCTTCCGACCACCTGGTACTGATGGAACTGCACACAGGAACCACAGTCGTCATCGTCATTTTCGTACGAGCAAACAAAGCCGTAACAGTACACGTAGTTGTGTAGGCGTACACATGCATGCGATTTCAAATGAAAACATAATTAAAATTCAAACACTTACTCTGTAAGCCACCATCTTCTCCACAAGCTCAACTCCCTCTCTCTCTCTCTCTCTCTCTGTCTGGCTTCACTCCCCGCCGCTTTGCCGATTGTCGCGAGAAGAAAGGGTTTGGTTTTGTATAGGGCCTCTCAGAAACCCTACTCGTGGCTCATAATGGGCCTAATAGGATTGAACCCGAAGCCCACAAAAATATGATGTTTCAAGAAGTTGATAAAGCATGTGGGCTGTACAGGAGTCGTATATGCTAATGCTTTAAGTCATCTTTTCTTCTTCTTTTTTTTTCACTTATGACTGTTCGAACTTTGTAGAATTTTTGCATACACACACCTCAAGCCTGTCAATCTGTCATGTTTTAGACTGAAATAAATCGTGCAGAAATTTTTTGTGTTATGTCAACTAGATGCTGAGAAATGAGAATGCAGCATTGGAGCCCAGTTGAGGTGAGAGGGAGCTGAGGGGTACTTTTGGTTTAGAATTTACACATCTTAGAATATTGTACTTCATTCCGCATGACCTATCCAGAAAGTACTATAGAATGAATGAGCAGCAAATACTAATACTGTGAAGATAAAATGTTTACTATCATCAGTACTTCATGTTCTCCAAACTAAAAGAAGAAGAAAAAGAAAAAGAAGGATTTTCCAAGAATGCAAAAGAGCACTTACTGCCAAATGTTGGTCAATATCCAACTAGTTTTATCCTTCAACTTCCTAATAAAAAAGCTCCTTTTTTTTTTTTTTACATTTGCGTTCCCTAGCAACGAGATTCGTACTATAGCATATACAAGTGTAATAAAACATGTATAAGACCTGGACCTTTTTAATATCAAGTCTCTCCGGGAAATCTAACATCTCTAGGCAGCAGTGCCTTTGTAATGTATTAGCTCCTATTGTACAAATCCTATGTCAAAATTCATTGGTAGAGGGAAAATGTTCTAAACGCAATTTTGCAGATATAGGGTCAATGGCTGCAATTATGAATCAAGAAAGTTGAAGAGCTATCTGCTGAAGCAGCATGTTCTTTTGAGCTGCACTGATCACGCCTTTACATTCGGCATCCACCAAAACCTCTGTCATGATAGCTGCTGCATGTCCTCTTCGCCCATCCAATCCCGATGTCCTCCTCAACATAAACACCTACACACCCAACATTGGAATATTACTTTCACCTAAGTTGTCAATCTCAAAAATAAACATTTTGGAAAATTGATTCACAATCATCTTAAATTCAGCCAGCAGCACCTAATACCTGTCTGTGGTGTGTGATCTCTAAGCATCCTGGTTGCTGTATAAATGGTTCCCCATCAATTTGGACTGGGAAAGGACTGGAGATGTGTATCTTTATTGTTCCACCTTGGGCCAGTCTCCTTGCTTGGGAAAGCCCAACCTGGAAATTTAGAAGCATGAGTGTTTCAGATAGTATAGAGGATAATTTTTACTGAGTATTATTTAAGTAAATCATAACATGGCAGAAGTGCACTTGGTAAAAAGTGTGACAGGATTTGAATACTCTAATGCTGTGGTTTTCCAAAAAAAAAAAAAAATACTGTTAGGATATTTAATTTACAAATATATATATATATATATATATATATATATATATATATATATATAGGGGCAGGATCAAATGAGAACATAATCCTCCGGTAAAAAGTGAGGCCTCATCTTAGCCGTCCATCAGGGTTTATCAATGCTTGAGGGTTTTAATAAAAAAAAAACACGAGGTCAATTTTATAATTATTGAAAACTTTTAAGAACATAGAGTTCATTTTATAATTATTGCAAACTTGAAAGTTAGTAATAATAAGATCCTAACATTTGATTTTTCAAGCTGGAGGGTGTGGATGTGTCCACACTTTTTACATGGTTAGGTGTTCTCACCTGAACCCTCCCCTATATATATATATATATAGAGAGAGAGAGAGAGAGAGACTACTGAATAGCAATGGTTTAAAAGACCAATGCTTTCCATTAACTCAGCCTCAATTTGAGTTTGAGGTAGAGATAGAACTTCAAATCAATAAGACATGAAATGAATCAAAGAGTATAATTGGCAATCACGAGGAATGGCTATAAAAGTACAAGTTAAGAGGAAGCACAGAGGAAACTACAAACCTGAAGTTTGCCAAGGTGCCATGCTCCAGAAACACAAACAACTTCAAGCATTTTATCATGCATGGATTGATGCCCAAAGTCATCATCATGCTCTAAATCATTTTGCCAGAGATCAACTCCACCCATATAGCTACCAATATTGAGTACAATCAAGCCCTCGGCATCCTGCAAGAAAATAGAACTAGTAAGAATACTAATAAGCATGACAGACAACTTCTTTCTAGACACTAGGAATAGTGTACCTTTGGAATATGTATGTCCTTCCCATCTACTTCAAGCCATACTTGCCACGGCAAATCTGCACAGGTTCTGTCCACTATATCCTTGGCACCTTCTTTTGCATATCGTAATTTATTCACAAACTGTTGCAGGAATTGAATTAGAGCAATCACAGTAAAAGAATTTTCAAATGACTTTATTCTAAAAATATTTGAAAATGCAAAACATGTTAGTTCAAGCTTTAGAATGTAAATGGGAAAAACATAATGAAATATTATCATGTGAAACAGAGTAAACATCTATTCAACTATTTGCATCTTTGTCTTTTAATAACCTGCAATTCCTTCACTTGTAAAAGGAAAAAGAAACATCTACTGATATTCTCAACTATGAGTTTGTCTTCACCAAAAACTGGTGCAAATGATTCTTACCCGGCTGCAAAATTTCATAGGGTTTTCTTCCCTGTTCAAGTGAAATTCATAAGCAACCTTTGCATCACAACCAATACCTACAACAAGAAAGTTTAATGAATTATGTGGTTCAGGAGGTACTAGTGATATAATATTTAAGCAGGAAGTAAAAATTACATGCACAAGACAGTTTTATAAGAAGTTGAATTACCCAAGTAGTTCATCATGAACTTTGGCTTAACTTTTTTGGTATCAAGAGCTGATTTCTCATGTGTTATATCAACGCTCCAGCGATCTAGCATTGTAACTGCTGCATTGTTCAAATCATGCAGATAGGCGCCAACTCCACCTTGCCCTTCAACCATTGAGAATCCACCTCCCCATTGGAGTACCCTAGACAAATCATTTCCAGTCCCCAAAGGGAGGACTGCAACTGGTGGAGGTGACTCAAACTGATACCTCTCAATTGCATCAAGGACCCAGGCAACAGTTCCATCCCCACCACAAACCAAAACCCGAAAATACTGCAAATTACTGAACATATCTAAACCAGCTTCAGGACCCTGGGAGGAGCTGAGTTCAAAAATCTGCAACAAAAGATCAAAGAACATTAAACTTAAATCGGCTAAATTTATTCTTCAAAGAAATAATACTTTATCAGATTGGCAAACCAACATTTGCAGAAAGTACTTCCTGTCAAATTAAGTATATGAAACTCCCTAATTAAGGAGGTATCTATTCACCAAGCAACTACAGAAGTAATTCAAGCAAGGTTTCGGGCTTGAGCCTTGTGAATGGAGAGAAAGAATGGGAAAACTCACCTGCACAGGATTTAATAGCATATTCAACCTTCTCCTAAGGGAAGTACCATTCTGAGCTCCACTTTTCTTGTTAATGAAAACTAAAAGAGGTCTTGCATCCTGAGGTAAGTCTACAAGAGCATACTTCTTTGATTGGCCCTTTCTGCCCAATCCATTTTGAATACCATTCTTATCAGAAGATTCACTATTACTAACGAGAGGGCTGTCTTTTTTCTCACCGCTGGAATTCTTCAGAAGAGCAAGACCACTAAGCAAGAATTCAAGTGCTCTCTTAGGAGACGAAGGGTCTTGTTGTGTACCATTGAGCATATGGTTACTGCCATGTTTGTTCCGATGACGTTTTCTTCTCATTTGCCCACGAACAGAAGAGGAAACCATTTTGTCTGACATTTGCCTCAATGCCCCACAATCATTTGTTTCAGTTTCAATGTCTTTGACATGGAGTGGAGAAAGAATTAGCCTCCTCAGAGGACCCAGATTACAAACATCACCAGACTCTTCAGACATCTTAGCATGACATTTAACATGTATAAGCTGTTGACACCATAAGCAATGCCAAGTAGGAGATACATCAAGGAAAGGAATACCACAAGGTTCATCACAATAAAAACAGAAGGCAGACATCTCAGGGCTCACATCCAACTTAATCCACCTTTCTGACCAATGGTGTTGCACATGGCTAAACCCAGCTTGTGCTACACATTTGCAATCCTTTGATGCAAACTTAGAACAGTTAAAATGTGCTGCAACACCACAAACAGAGCAGCGATGTACTAATGTACATGATGAGGCTTTTGTGCCTAATTTTTTTGGGGGCACGAGGGAAGTAAGGCAAACACTACATGTGGATGGCTGTCTGCCATTATTAGCAAAATCTTCAACCCATGTATGTTCTGACAAGGGAACCTTCAACTTTTTCCAGGCTTGCTTCTTTGCTCTAGCAGCAGCTTTAACCCAATTGAGAGATGCCTTCCGCTTCCATTTAAGGAATCCATATACAACAGCGTAAAGTCCACATGCTACTGTAACCAGCCATCCAAATAGATAAGTACTATAAGAAGTGGAGCTGGTCAATATCCTTAAAAATGAAATGCAAAGTTCAACCATTGTGAAGCCAATCTATCATTAGCTTTTCCCTTCTCAATAAATTCTTGGGGGCAAATAACATGCTACTGGAGCCAATTCTGTTAATGAAACCTGTGCATAGAAAATAATAATAATAATAAATAAAGGTTTATGAAAAACAAACTGAGAAAGAAACATCCATAAAAAGAGGGGAAATAAATTAATCAATGAATGGATAAGACTAATATAAATCCCAACCAAAACCATATGTTCTCCAAAAAGAAATGGCTTCAGTATATAGATAGATATGCAAGCCAAACATAACTAATAAAGATATCTTCAGAATTACAATTAAGCCCAAATGGGTTGATGTATTGCTACTTGCCCTATATATGTGGAAATATGTTTCAACCCCAAAATATTGAATAAGTTTCCACAACTCCAAATACTTCAAGCATCCAAGAGGTGGTCTGCTGCTGCTGACATATCCTTTAAACACTGATGAGAAGGTGGAATGAAATAGTATAAACTGATATCTATCTTCTGTTATTCTTTTTGGAGAGGAGTAAGCATCTAAGAGGCATAAACCTCACCAATTAAAACAGTTCCGCCAAGTCTAAAAATCCGGTAATCTCTCTATAGCATCAGCATGGTTTTTGAATAATTGTTTAAAAAACAAATGAAAAACCACGGGAGGAGAGGCTTTGGGAACGCAAATCCTATGACTACTGCCACCGATTCAGCACTATGCCAAAACAAGCACCAAATTGGGATTCTATGAGGAAGTTCGTGAAACTTAAAAATATAAATATAAATAAAAAGAGCGAGAATATAGAAACCACAGATGAATTCAGGCCGAATAATATGACAAACAAATTCCTCCGTATTTACGTCAAATCAAATGCAGAATACTAACACGTGAAATCCTAGACAATGTAGATTAAACTTCGGATTTTGAAAATAATACACTTTTCTGGCTTTAGCAAAACATCACACCTACAAATCAACATGATAATAGCTTTTGACAGCAAATGATCATCGATCTCAAAAATGGAGCTCAGATCCGCATGAGAACGTACTAACGTAGAACACACGAAAGCATAAGAGAACTCACAAACCTGGAGAAGACGCGATCCCGGAGAAGGAGGAGGCCGCGCAGCAAAGCAATCGCCGCGACTTTCAAAGGCCGTTATTATGAATATCGTGAAATAACGCAAAAAACAGACGGTGGAGCATGAGAGGGGAATCCGTTCTTCTTCTTCCTCTGCTCCAGAGATCAGAAACATTCTTTGATTCTTCCAATGCCTCTATATACATACACGTACTAATATAATTAATTAAATATATTATACTGCTATATATTTTCTGCCTAAATTGAATGGGAAAAAGTTTGGAGCAAAAATAATACGGAGTAATTAAACCCAAAAAAAAAAACAAAAAAGTTAGAGAAAGGAGAAGGAACTTTACGGGAGTGGCGGGACTTGATTTTCCGAAGCGAAAAACGCGGCTGCTTTTTCATATTTTGGCTGTAAAACAAATCGAAGATTCGATTAAACGATTGGACAATATTGTCCTCGCCTTGGTTGCGTAGACCGGTAGACGGCGTTAACGAGACGTCTTAGACCAATTTAGCTACAATTTGTTTCTTAGGATGTAGTATCTCCTGTTCATAGTTATTGAAGCACGTCTTTATTGAAGCTCAATTTCACTCTCATCATTTATGTGGGAGTATAAATCGAGTGACACACCATAAGGTCTTTGACTTTTAAACATTATCTGAAAATATAAATACGCTCCTAAACATTTGAAAAGTGTAATTAAATTCTTTTTTGTTTGTAATTAAATTCTTTAACATATTAAATTAGGATAAATAAATTTAAAAATTGATAAATAACACGCAATTGCAAACCATTTACTACTTTTTACAAAATCCAAAACCGTCGTCAGTACATTTGTTGAGTATTTGGAGGGGTTCTATACTATAAATGAAAGCTAACCGGCTGGCTCGTTCATTCACATTATGAGAATTTCAACTTCTTGCTATTTTCTTCTATTCATAGCTAAGAGCCAATATATCACATCCACTAAGACTCAAACC
This sequence comes from Ipomoea triloba, assembly GCF_003576645.1. Classification (NCBI taxonomy): domain Eukaryota; kingdom Viridiplantae; phylum Streptophyta; class Magnoliopsida; order Solanales; family Convolvulaceae; genus Ipomoea; species Ipomoea triloba. The sequence continues at coordinate 28,091,896 of NC_044927.1, forward strand.
CACCCCTCCCATGTAGGGGTGCAATCGAGTGCCACTATACCATAAGGTATTTGACTCACATTAACTATATAAATGCATTCAAAATGCTCAAAAGATCATTCAATTCATCTTAATCATAAAAAAATACACATAAACAAACAAATGAATCAAATAATGATTAATACTTTGGACAAATTTATATCAAATAAAAAAATGAATACAAAATAAAAATATGAACAATTAAACACTCATCAATGAGTAACATTCCACGATGAGCTTCATGCATTCCTTACCTCATGCAATCTCAAATTCACAAGTAATATCCCATAAATCATAGCTCTAATTCGTACGCGGAATAATTTAATGTAAAAAACGTTGAAGTTAATTTTAATATGTTTTGTTAATTTAAGAGTTCCAATAAAGTTTTAAAAAACTAATTATTTGTTTCTAAAATTACAAAGACTAAATAAATCACATTAGATTTAAAAATTAAAAATAAAAATCTTATAAACAATAGGGATATTGCCTGTGGGAAAAATCACCAGTACATTGCTACACGTCGTGGCCCCTGCTGTTCTCGTATTTCGCGCGGCTTGGGACAGAAACATCTGGAACTGGAAGGCAAACAACAGTAATAGCATCGTCGAATCCGCGACGGAGACGGGAAAAACACCCATCACCTAATCGGTCGATTTCTCTTCAGTTCATTAAACTGATTTTTCCCCGTGCTAATTCTTTTCCGTAGGCTGAGAATGATCAGCTTTACTTATTTATCTCTATTATTTTGCTTTTATGTATAGCTCTGAAGTGAATGGTATAGATGCTGCTGGAGTGACTGAGTTTGCTATATCAGATTCCGAATCTTCCTGTTCCGACGGCTATGGTGTTACGCGTCAAAGGTTAGTCTTTATACGTACAGATATGATTTATTTAGTTACATTACATATTTTGTTAGGATACAGCAGCGTTGTGGCATAAAGCTGAAATCTTGCTTGAGTTTCCATACCTTGCATTTGTTAAATAATCACACCCCAGTATGAAAAAATTGCAGTCGCCCAATATTCTACTTGTTTGTTTTTATTTATTTTTGTTATGTTTTCTGTGGGGGATTATTATTGCTAAGTGCAAATACACACCCATTGAGATAAAACTGTTTTCTTTGCAATATATGATCACCTGCAGCATGCTGCAGACTGGTAAAGACAGCCATTTTGCTGCAATTGTATGTCGGTTTGTATCTTACTAAAATGGAGTGATTTGAAATTACTCCATAGCTTGTTATACAATTAGGTAAAGTAAATCCCCAAGGGTGGCATATACTTGTGCCTACTGCAGTAATGTTGAGTTAAATTGAAATCATACTTGCAGTTTCGACTTTCTATTTCATCAACTAACACAACTTTGATATCAGTTCTTCGTAAGAAATCAGAAAGGCTTGAGCGCAAGAGATTGCAGAAGTATGTAGTGATATCGGAAAAGATTCCTGCTATAGAAGATTTGTTTGACAGCGTTTATAGAGCCCTTCGCCCTAACCCAAGTGATTATGAACTTCGAAGAGCTCTGGTTTTTGTCTTTAATGAATTAGCTAAGGACATATATGGTAATTTTCATACTTTATCTTTCTACTTTATATTTTATATAGTGTGAAAAATAGTTTTTTTTTTTTGGGTGGTTATTTCATGCTTCTTTTACACTGAGGTCTGCATCAACCTGTAACTCACCTAAGGTTATATAGTTGCCATATTATGAATATTATTTTTGTTTCAATTTATTTGAATTATATGGCGCAGGCTTGCTACAATTTTGTTTTTGAAAATTGTTTCAGGCCCCGGTAGTGATGCCCCTGTCGTGGAGGAGTTTGGATCTTTCGTAATGGATTTATTCACTGCTAAAAGTGATCTGGATTTATCAGTTAATTTTGGGAACAAGGGTGTTGAGTTTACTCGTGAGAAGAAGATTCAAAGACTTAGGAAGTTTGCGAAGAAGTTATACGCACTTCAACGTACAATCTTGCACTTATTAATTGAGTAACATGTTACCAAGTAGATGGATAGCTGGCCATAAGCATGTTACATATTAAATCAATTACTTATACTCTTACTCTTCATTTGCTTATTTTTTTGTTAAGTTATAAAGTATTATGGCAATTTTGGGTTGCACTTGTTGATTTGCGAATTTCTATGCTTCAGGACTAGGGCACGTTTATGGTGTTCATCCAATAACTACAGCCAATGTGCCTATTCTTAAAGTTGTTGACCGTGGAACTGGAATTGAGTGTGATATATCTGTTGAAAACAGGGATGGAGTTTCAAAGTCTAAGATAGTACATATGATTTGTTCGATTGATGAAAGGTTTGGGAAATTAAGCTTCTTGGTGAGTTTTCTTGTTTTCTTCAATAAAGAGTTGTTCTCATTATCATATATGCGAATTGGACTTTCTGCTTCCTTAGTCCCCAAAAAAAGAGTGGAAAAAAGAAAGGGAAAATATGTATTTGCAGTACAAAGTTGTGTTCTGTAGATGCTTGAATATCTGAACTATTCAATTTGGCAAAGGTTAGTAAGTGTTTTCAACAACAACCTATATAAGTACCAGCAAGGCCAAGCACTGAAACACAAAATAGAAAATGACTTAGAGGAGTAAATAAGAGGAAAAAGCTTTTTGTAAGGAGCAAAAGCTGGGCCAACAATCACTTAAAGAAACTTCTTTTCATAGGCTAGGTCGATGTCTGTTTGTGTGTGTATATACATACATATATATACATATAGTATTTTGTCATTTTTGAATATTAACACAGGATGTGTTAGGATCTCACAATTCCTATTTCGCAGATGAAGGCTTGGGCAAAAGCTCAAAACATTAATAGCTCAAAGTTCAAAACTTTGAACTCCCTATCTATAATACTTTTGGTTGCTTTTCATCTTCAGGTATGATATTGGGCATATATCCCTTATTTTCAAATGTGTGTGTGTGTGTGTTTTAATATTGTATCATGTGAATTGTGAAACGTGCAATGGATGTTACATAGTGCTATGGACTCAAAACCAAGTGTGTAAGCTTGTCTAAGTTGCTGTATTGTTTTGAGGAGATATGGCTGTTTCCTTAATTCATAGGTATTCATTGCTATAATTTTTCCCCATCACATTTGCATAGTTTCCTTTGTACTATCCATGGGGATCATAGATATAATGCCTGTTAATATATGTATTTCTATCATTTGAGTGATGGATAATGTTGGATTTTCTAGAGCAATCCTTTATTTTTGGAATAATTCACCTAATGAACATGTTGTCTTATAATATTTTTCAATAATGAGAAAACTTCTTTGATAGGCAATAATCTTTAACTGTCTCTTATGTTATTCTCTGGATTTGCTATAAACAATTTAAAATGTGTTCTACTAGTTCGAGTGCTTATGCTTTCTTTAACTGAATTTAGAACATGGAATACTATTGAAACTTTTACTGCTGTCCTAGTTTTGATACCACCACAAGTCCACATTTGTCTTCTTTATAAAATTAATAAATTTAATTTATTACTCATTTATTCTTCACCCTTTGTCTGACAAAACATGCAGACGCGAAATCCCCCTATTCTGCCACCTTTTTCTGCCCTATCCGAAGGTAATAGCTATGACCTTCACCTTCAATCATTTTGAAATATGTTGATGGGTACACACTAAAAGATTCCCACCAAAACATTGCAATGCCTGAATATTTCTAGTACAATATCAGTAAATACTGCCTATATATGTGTATGTGTGTTGCTTAATTTGAATTGAATGTTCATCTCATTAGAGTCGCTTATCTTTTGCCAGTGCATAAACCTTTATTGCCTGCTTCATGTGTCTTGAATAGCTTTGTCAATTTTTATGTTTGGTTGGATTGGTGTTTTAGAAGGAGCTGGCCCTGAAGTAGTTGCAAAGTCGGTGCTTAAGTTTGCAAACTATGGAAAGAGCAATAAAGAATCAGTGGCTGAGCTGTTTGTCACCCTGTTAATCAAGGTCGTGTTAGCATCATTGCTACCATTAGATTATGGTACTTCATTTTTGACATTTTAATTTATATGTTCGAGTGTCATCTTCATTGCAGTTATTGTCGGTGGAGAATCTTTGGTGCAAGGGAATCTGTGCAAGCACTTATGAAGGCTGCTGGATATCAAAAACATGGGACTTCAAAGTTGGCTGTATTAGTGTAATTATACTTGGCTTATGCAGATCTGCCTTTCTAATGCTGTATTAGAGGCATTGAATTTACGGTAATTAGTTATTCGCAGGTTGAGGATTTCACTGATCGGTCTCAAAATGTTGCAAGGGCAGTTGGAGTAAAGGAAGTGAAAAAGATATACAAGTGCATCCATGTTTCGAGCCAACACATCTCTGCTTTCGTGGAGGGCCGAATTGAAGGTTCTGCTCTAAAAGAATATTTGTTTGGCCGAAGTGGTGATTCCACTTTGGTGGATGAAGGTCCTAAAAATAAAAAGAGAAAAAACGATGGAAATGGGCCTAAAACAGAGGAGGTGGCTGCTAAAGCAAGTCAGCAAACAAATCCCCTCAAGCCTGTTTTAGCTGTAAGAAATTCAGCAAAGGAAGGCTGGGATGCTTCTCCATCAGGAAATTTGGTGAAGTCAGCTACCAAAGTATGGGGAGGGTCCCCTTCGGGCAGTTGGGGAAAATCAGTGCTTGATGGTTGGGGAGGATCGCCATCAGGAAGCTGGGGAAAATCAACGACGGATGGTTGGGGAGGATCACCATCGGGTAGTTTAGAGAAATCAGCCGCCAAAGGTTGGGGAGGATCACCATCACGAAGTTGGGGGAAACCTGCTGTGGATCTTTGGGGAGAATCAAAAGTAGTAGGTAGCAAAGGTTGGGGAGGAGGATCATCATCACAAAGTTGGGGAAAACCTGCAGTGGATCTTTGGGGAGAATCAAAAGTAGTAGGTAGCAAAGGTTGGGGAGGAGGATCACCATCAAGAAATTGGGAAAAACCTGCAGTGGATCTTTGGGGAGGTTCAAGGAAATCAGACCATAAGCCTGTCTCCAAAAAGAGGAAGTGGTCGTCGGGTGAAAGTCAGGAAAGAACATCCACTGGACGGTCAGGCGCCTCGTCAGTGAATGGCTGTGCGGGAAGTCAGCAAACTACATCCTATAACCCAAAGAAGAAGTTCAAACCTTTCAATAATTGGAGGAGCAAGCATGCCGGAGGTTGGGATAGCACACCGCAGCAGCCACCTGCTGTTGGTGGTGGTGGTGATGGTTGGGGTAAGTGGGGCAGAGGATAGAGAAAACTTATTATTGTCTATCTTTCACCTAAGTTTGGCAAGATTTCACTCAGCTTGTGCATATAACTTGGTAGATACATTCTTGGTCGTTTGCAGTTTCCTGTAATGTTAATGGTTTCTCTTATCGTGAATCAGTTCTCGTATTATTGACTGTTCCTGTGTTAACTATTGATATCAAATTCTGGTAATATAGAACAAAAATGGAGCAGGATAAGGATACGCATTCGAGGATTAGGATAGAAGAACATAGATTTATTTAAGATTTTGTTACAAGGTACGAGGTAGGTAGGGGCTAACAGCTAACTGAAAACACCCCAAGATTGGTTACATGCCTAGCATTTTATTGAGTTGACAAAGGGTTTAGGGTAAAGCTAACAATAGGAAAAAGGAAAAAAGTGGCCGCAACAGACACAAACTCCAACTAGCCTGAAAATTTTCAAACCTGCAATGCGGACAAGTAGGAGTAAGAAATGAACATTTTTACTTGATGGAAAAAGGGAAAGAGTGATGCTGGGAGTGATAAAAAAAAAATGATGGAAACAAACTAACCTTCCTACAGCTCCTCCCTGGATGATGGCTCTTCAGATGTTGCAGAGCCTGATTGGATTGTCTTGTCCCTGTTCTTCTGGATAAAGTCAATAATGTCCTCCTTTGTTCTATTGCCTTCATATTGCAACAGGTTACCAGATGCAGATTTGAAGTACAGAGTTGGGAATCCTTTAACTTCAAACTTCCCTTTCGGGATATCATTCGCGGTTGCATCCTGACAGCAAGCAAAGGTAAGCTTTCAGATTACCCACTAGACTAATCAAGGATTTTAGAATGTCATAAAACATGGATTATATAGGCTTTGATCCCATAAATAAACAGTTCTTACTAGTTTTGCAATCATGACATTGGGATCATTCTCAAGTGAGATCGCGACTTCATCCAAGATTGGAGCTAGCTGCTTGCAGTGGCCACACCAAGGAGCATAAAATTCCAGTAGAACTGCAAGATAGAGTTTAAAAGTATTATATTTCATATTTAAAAAATAAAAAAAAAATCGTTTGTTTTGCTGAATTCAATTCTATACTCGAACTAAAGTAAGAATCACGAATAAGTGCATTCATAAGCAACAGATATAGGACTGATAATTAGATACGCACCATTCTTTCCCGAGTTAAATACCATTTCCTCAAGGCTATCAGTGACAACAACCTTCACTCGTTCGCTGTTGTTCTCGGGAATAGGCTCGGAGCTTAGAAATGGCTTCAACTTGCCATCCTGCAACAGTATGGCAAGAAAATAGGAAATTCATACTTCCACCAGTACTTATGAGCAAGCTGTTGCATTATAAAACGCAGAAACTATGCAACCCTAGGTCGCGGTCAGACCACCACCAAGAACTACCAGCAACAGAAGTAAAAGAAGCAGCAGCTCATTACCTTGAAGTCCTTTACCCAAGTTGCAATATGATCAGGTTCCACATTTGGCTTGAGATATTTTTCTCCATCATTTGTCTGTCCTAAGACAAGAGGTGCCTGATCCTCATTCACTTTAAAGTACTACAACCAGACAAGAAGAATATTTTAGTGAGTAAATAGTGGGCAAATCACAGACTAACTAGATGAGTTAAGTAAGCATATTTAAAAAGAATGAAAATAACCTGAAACACACCACCACTGGACTGAACATCCCCCAACAGAAAGCCTATATCCTTTCCCTTATAAAGTGCTGCAATATCATCGTATTTGGACTTGAACGCATCAAGTTCACTACTGAAGTTCACAAACAGCAACACCTACACATATACAATGTTTAAAGAAAATTAAAATACTTCATGATAGCATATTTGCAGGCAAAAACAACTCCGGAAGTCCCCAAACTGATGCATCATGTGAACAAAATAAGCCCCAAAGTCAGAACTAAAGTTGACATTTTTTTAAACAATGCAACAAATATTATCCCTGCACAGCTTCGCTTTTTTGTGCTCAAGTTTACAAAGATGGATGTGAATACCAATGAAAAACAGTGGCAAATTGTGGATAGTTGAATTTATCAAATAGTATCTTTGTTAATGTTTTCCTTGTGATTTGAGGATTGTCTCTGGGATTTTATTAATATCTTTGGTTAGGGCAGTGATGAGACAAAAAAACACAGATATGCTGCATAAACTGAAATAAGAAATAAATTGTGTCAAACCAAACAGGTAAACAAGGGAGCTATGATGGTACATTTGCAATCACATGCCCACATAATAAATATATTCATGGTAACAAAGCACACAGATTCTACATAAACAAAAATAAGAAATAAATTGAGCCAAATCAAACAGGTTACAATGCAACTAAGAAGGTACCTTGGCATACGTAAGAAAGATGATTACAATAACAAATCTTAAGAAACATACCTTGGCAAATTTACTCCTGAAAAACTTGTCAATATAGGGATAATTGTCTGGATTTTTGTCAAAAACAGTCACTTTAGGAGTACTAGCTTCATTAATAAATTTCTCCATTGCATCAACATCAAAGTCCTGCAAGAATGTAAAGCTAGTTCAAGAATGAGCAGGAAAACAGCGAAAATAAAAGGAGTTACATCAAGAACAGTTGGGGCAAAACTGTTAATATACCTGGTAATCAGCAAACAACTCATCAAATGGCTTAAGTAGACGAAGAGTGGGCTTATCAACTGGTTCGCCCCGGGGGAGGTGTTTGGCGTCAAGTGTGTGAGCAAAATCATAATCAGCTCGGAGTTTTTCAGCTAGAGTTATGAACTTTTCAAATTCTACCCCAGAAAATTTTGGAAATACACCAGCCTAAAGTATAATACATGAGAGTGTGATGAGCAAACAGTTGAGCAGAAACTGAAAGGAAAGGATATAACACAGAGGTTAGAGGTACTGCAACTTACAACAAATATCTTTTTCTCATCAATTAGAGAAGCAGCATCTTCCCTGGACTTGATTTCAGTTGATGCAGGACCAGCTTGTTTCTTCAAATAAGTAACTATACCATCTGCTTCACGAGGGCCTTTATAATCTTGAACTTTGTTTCCTCCATCACGTAAGATCTTAATAGATGGGAAACCTTGGACCCGGTATTTGGTTGAAAGTTCTTTGTTTACTTCATCACTGGCATCAACTTTTGCTAGAGTGATTGGAGGGTCATGACTACTCAAAATGGATGCAGCTTTTTCATACTACTCAAATCAAATGCAAAGAAGAAAAGAAGAAATTTTGAGTAACATTTTACAATATATATGAAACATTGGGCATATATGCTAAAAACAAGCTCTTAGCAGCAATTGAATCCCATTAATTACCTCTGGAGCTAGCCTCTTACAGTGTCCACACCTTTTATAAGATAGAGTAAGCAAGAAGATGTCAGGTTTAGGCAAAGAAAAGAAACAAATTTGACGGAGAATATTAGAATAAAATTTGAAGTAATTGAAAAATGAATGAGCTTATGTTACCAAGGGGCGTAGAACTCGACGACGATGAAGTTGTGTTTGGCCACCGTGTCGGAGAAGTTGGTATGGTCCAAAGTCAGCACGTATTCTTTCTCCTCCGCCTCCGCCTCGGCGGTGGAGACGGCGAAGAGCGCCGCCAGAATTACGAAAATGCCAACCAAAGCTCTCCTCTGCGACATGGTCAAACACCAGAAGCTTTGTGTCCGAAACAGGGTACTGAGAAGTAGATGAGAAATGGAAACGAGACAAGCGCAATGCCTCTATGCCTGCCTTGCTAGCTAATATAAACATGGAGATTTTGGATGCCACGTGGATGTCTTTGGTTACGTGTCGGGAGATGATTGACGAGCACATGTGTCACTGGGAGAACAATTTGCCGTGGAGTTGTCAGATAATGAAATAAATGTGCTAAAAAGTCTTGTCATAGACTCATAGCTACTTGGCCAAATGTGTATGTTCTATGAGTATGTCAAACACGTATTTATCTCAAAAAAAAAATGTCAAACACGTAAACCGGCGGCGATATCCATTACACTGATTTAGGAATTGATATTAAAACGATTGGACTGCGTTGTTTTTGCGATTTTATTCTAATTCGACCGGTCTAAACAATCATCTAAAAATCAAGTTACAAGAAGGTGATTGACTGGGTAAAAATAAATATGACTTCAATATTTTAATATCACAAATTTAATTGATGGAAAATTTTCATCCAGTTTGTAATTCTAAACCTACTCCATATGCGTTTTGTATATCACATGGAGCAATTCCCTACCTTGAACGGGTCCAAACCAATCCGAAGAGAGATGGAGATTCATCATTAAGTATATTAATTATTGCACAATGTGTCTTGGACTCAGTCCCGACCGTGGTGCTTGGACCAGGAAACTCGAGTAGGAGCGCCTTTAATTCTAGAAGACAAGCACAGTTAACAATACTCTACCCGATCACATTCGAAACGAGTGTGTCAAGAATCTTTTCACACGTGGGCCTATTAGCAATGTCTCCAACCTCCCTAGTACATGTACTCCACGTGGCTTACATGCCATGCCCCTAACATATGTCCCCTTCAGTCCTCTATATAAGACACATTTAATGCTTTGAGAGAAACTTTTGGACTTTCACCTAATCTATGCCAGCTCGGGAGTTTCTAACCCACTATCACTGCTTCCCGAGCCCACATGCTATAATCAATACGTAGACCTATTCGTATTACTCGGTGTATTTACCACATCATTAATTTTTATCAACATTTTTTAAACACTTTTGAGTGATTATTGATTTTTCAATGTTGTGACAATATTCTTTTTATTATTATTTTCTTTTTATTATTATTTTGTTAAAGCTTGATATTAACAAGTTAGCGATTAAATTAAATTACTTATCATGTTGACATAATAATGATGACGTTAATGTCATGTTAGCAATTAAACATTATACGTGCACGAACACATACTTACAAACATTTGCTCTAAGTAATTTTTTGTGTACTAAGGATGGCTAACAGGAGAATAACTCATCTTGGAAATAAAAGGCATTAACAAATAGCAAAGTATACTTATTTCCAATCCCGTAAACAAATCGTGCTTTGAAGTGATTCACGAAAAAAAGGATTTAAAATGCAAATGATAAAACTGCAACAGCCAAAATCACCATTCGAGTATGAGCAACGAAATTAATGAGATCTACCAAACATGAACATGATGAGAACCTGCGCAAAATATACGTGGTATTTCTCATAACAAAACAAAAAATTAAACGCATAGGACAAACAAAATCTGATGCTTTCAAATGTAGAAATAACACATTGGCAACAAATTTTGGCCAGAAATGCTAAACTGACGGTTTGTCTGCCCAAAGTTTCTGTATTACAACCAGGAAACCTTTAAAGGATTTCCAGAACCTGAAGGACTTAAGCTGATGCCTTACATGAGGATTTTCAAGCAAAACTAACCTACTCCATATTTATCCTCAACATATAAGCTTCTTTGTGAAACTGTTTATCTGCAGCTGAGCAGCCCTGTAGTTTTCCACTCTTCCTGTTGATAACATGGAACAACATTCCTGCATATTTTCTTCCATCAATGCACTATCAGAGGATTTTCTTTTTTAATTTCAGGCTAAAGCTGTGCAGCAAGTATTTCATTCCATGTATCAGGAATGCCCGGTAGGCACCAATGCAAGCAATCATTTACACCCACTGAAGCTTTTAAACTGTAATGAGAGATGTGAGCCTCATCCCTTAGTTCAGAAATAGCGGTTATATCCAATATTCTCACATTGGTACCCTTAACAGCGCCCCCGACAACAGGGTCACTTGATTCATCTTGCCAGATTTCACTCCCTTTTGTAAGTGGAATGGTATTTTCACACCTACCTCCAGTGTTCCATTCCCCATTGGAGAAATGTCTTGGGGATATAGTACGAAAGAAAACTTGAAGCTGTGGACGTAATTTAATTCGTCTGTCAAACCATCGGGCAATACTATAAGCAGTAAAGTTTTTGGCATTCCCTAATGCAGCAAGTTTCCTGTCTCGAACTGGCATTCCATTTACATGCATCACCCATTTATTTGCATTGATCTTCCCTCTATTCCAGTGATGACCTGTATTCAGTATCACAACATCAAACTGGTCAAGATAAGTAATCAAGAATGCTGGAGGTTGATCCAAATGCATAGCAAATTCAGTGGCTGGATCAGTAACGTTGAGTGGCTCTATTCCACAAAGAGTCGCTGACCAATAATACAAAATTGTGGTATTTGTATTAGGGAACCTAAAAGCCCATCCATCAGGACGTATAGCTCCACGTGGTATGACCAGGCCATACTTCCATCCCACATCTTCAACTTCTGGTCTCCCCTCTCCACCACTGACCATACACATTAGAGATTGGAATTGCTGTCTACCCAAAGAATCTCCAATAAAAGCAATAGTTTTGTCCTGCATTCTGAAATACGGTTACATTTAAGTATGAAGCATTAGTTCCAAACATATTGAGAAGACATTTAATTCATGGAAGATTGGATATGCATTTTCATTCTGATCAAATTTCATTTTGGATTATTAGTACTTGGCGTACCGAAGAGCAGAACAACATATTATATTGTTTTATCCAGTAGTATTTTATCAAGTTTACACACTGGGCTAGAGGAAGTGGAACTGCATTTGTAGAATGCCATGACCTTAAAGCTGATTTGAATCTAAAAACTTGCATTGGAAGAGTATATGAGAAATTGAAGATGATGAAAGGCACACATACCTCTTTAAAAAATTGGAACCCTCATAATCTGGCATCTCACACTTCTCTGGTTGCCACCTATATCCCTCGTAGGAAAAATCAGTACGTTGGGTCAGCCTACAGGCCCACATATCTGATAACCATTGTTTACACCCCAATCCAGAATACAATGGACGCTTACTGTCTGGAACCCATTTGCCTTTAGCATAATTACAAGCTGCAAAAGGGAAATGACACAGATACAAATGTAAGCAATTGGTGTCTCTCACAGAGTTTGAAGAAATATTCTCAAAACCAAAACTCACTCTCACAAATAAGCCCATAAATATAAGATTGTAAAATAAGCACTAAAGTCTACTGTCCTACCTTCCTTCTGAAAACCAGAAGCTAAAATGTGGTTCTCCTCTTTCCTTCTAGGTAAAAATGTGTCCGTCACATTTGTTTCAAAACCACCAAAATCATTTGCTCTGTTTTCAGTGTTTGTCACTTCTGCTATTCCATTATTTGAATATTCATTACTAGTATTATCCTCTTCTGACTTTAGTGACAGTGAAGAATCAGCAGGCTCATCCACCAGAAATTCTGTAATGAGGAACACATTATGATATCATGACATACTACTTGATCTCTATTGAGGTAGAAATTCACATTTTGCAACAGAGAATGGCTCCACAAACAAACCTGAGGACTGAATTATAAACTGATCTTGTGCAGACAATAAACTAGTGAGACGCGGATTTTTCTCACAGTACCAGAGCACTATGGTTGTAAATAGAAGCGCAACCAGAGTAAGAGTAAATTGTCTTCCCCAGAATCTGATAACATTTCCTCCTTTCATCTCTGACTGAGCTCCAAAAGAAACCAATCTTCTAGAGACTTAAGTTTCAGAGACCTTAGCTCTGCAAGTTTTAATCATTTGAAAATTAAATACCAAAAGAAATCTAGCATTGACCATTTGAAACATTTCATCACAAAATAACTTAAATAAGAACAATTTTAAGCAAATAAGTAGTAAAGCAAGTTAAGCAACAGCTACTATGCATGTGAGCTGCAAACTATGAAGAGTGTGGAATATTGAAGACAGGAAATGCAGTCATGGCATTATCGCCCAGCAGACTGCAGCCACAAATAGAACGCTCCATCCCTTTGGAAAGCCTAGAGAATATAAACTACTTCATATCACACCAAAGTGCAGTGCTCCAGTGTATCCTTCTCCTCTAAAAGGAACAGAGATCCAACTCAAGCCTCAAACTCATAAGAATGCAAGCCATCAGTCTAAAATAAATTTACAGTCACTGTGGTTTTCGCAAAACAAAATTGGCCACAATCCAGACATGTCCATTGCATCTATAACCATTGGCGGCTCACCATAAACCAAAACTCCAAGCTGTATACTTAGAAATTGGTTTAGACTTATTAATTCCTCAAAAAAAGCTTTCGCATTCAGCTTTTATTAAAACCAGAAAAAAACAATAATGCGTGGTAACAGGAGAGATTAAATCAAGGAACATCACTACAAAAGGATAATTCCTCCAGATAAGAATAGTCCATTCATCCCGAAAGATAATCATTCCGTAAATTCCAATTCAACGGCTTCGCTTAATCGCTTTCATACGTGTCGTATGAGAGAATCTAAGAATACTACCGTACTAAACAACAATAAACAATGCTCGAAACGCAAATGTCAACCAATTTACCAAAAATGACGATACTGAGGTTGTGGAATCTGCAAACGAAAGAGACGCGGTTGTCATAAAGCACATATAAAATGCTTTTGTGGTAGGTAAATACCTGCTGATAGATCCGCCGAACCACCACCAGTCACCGACAAAGAGAGATCGCCGCAAGAGGTGTAATAACCACGCACACATACACATATACACATTTATATACGTATTGTATACACAAGCAAAACCTGAGCGATGGAGATTTGATTTATACGTTACGATGGTTATAAGTTACAGGGCCGGGGAATGGAATATATATATATGGGGGAAAGCGTGGTTCATTATTTGAGAAGACGAGGGCGAAAATGGAAAGCTACTTGCGGGGTAATGACAATGATTTTTTCCCCATAATGACCAACAAAATGTATTGTGTGTGGCCACTTTATTGGAAGAGTGCGAGTGGGGTTGAAGTTTAAGTACTTGTACTATACTCCGCAAGATATTTTGTAGTAATGAATTTTTTTATATTTTAATAGAAAAATGGAATAAATTATTTGTCAATTTTGGGATTTTTATTTTTCAATTCAACAGAAATAATTGGATTTTTTAAAATATTTTTTCAAATACCAAAATATATAATTTCATGTGTCATAATTAATACGGAGTACTTTACTTATCACCATTACTCATGAAATCATACTTACGTGACAAATACTAAGGTGTACAATATGTAAGTAGTTTTGTAGGATTGTGTGTTTGAACGCATATGAATACAAGTATACAACTACTCCTTCGGCCAGTTATGAGGTAAATGAGGCAAAGCATTATAGTCGGAAGTGTCTAAAGTGAGAATGAGAAAAAAAAAGCCCCCCCTCTAGTAATTAATGTGCCTTTTATAGGCAATGCGGGGTGAATATGTTGGGTCTTCGGCATGTCCTACACATGTTGAGCGCATGTTAATTGGTCATAATTATCTTGTACGTGTCCACAATGAATTTAAAATGTGATGGGAATGTGATATGACTTATCATTCTTTTCGAGTAGTGTCTTTAAGTTAATCATGGGGCTAAAGACTTAGCTATCGATCACATTAATGAGCTTCCCAAGTCATATCCAGGCAAGAACGATTAGCGAGACGGGTTGGAGCAAAGTATACAAGGCACTCAATCAACATGGGAACCGTTATCTGGATGCATTGTTAATATCGGTTGTATGTGGTCGGTTATGACTCGTCCTGTTCAAAATCGGAGAGGATGTATATAATGGTAAGCAAAGTATACAAGGCACTCAATCGGCATGGGAACCACTATTTGGATGCATGATTAATATCGGTTGTATGTGGTCAGTTATGACCAGTCCTGTTCGGAATCTGGGAGAATGTATATCAATCATGGTAACTCTTGCTGGTGAGACTTGATTCCTGGTCTTTGCTCTCAAACTTCACCCCTGTGACCAGTTGAGTTGCCCATGGGCATTATATTTATTTATTATAAATATATTTCACTACACTAGCCAAAGACCTTGTGGTCTAGTGGCACCTTTACACTGTATTATCTGTTCATATCTACTTTCTCAATCTGCTGAAACCCACATTTCAAAAAAAAATTCTACTGAAGCTCAAAGTGTAAATACCCTCCCTACTGGAGTTCGAATCCATGACATCCCATTTGAGAGAGCCACTTCTTGTCACAATTATATATCTATTTGGCACTTATTATTTTAAATTTTTAGTTTAGTTTTTTCTTTTTTTCTTTTTGGGTTTTAAAATTGATCAATTCATCAGTTGAGTTAGCAACATGGGAGACATAATTATCACAAAAATAACAATATCTTGATAAATACGGAGTACCAAATTAGTAGTAATATGATTAGAATGTAATTTTTGAACTATAATGCACTATTTTGTGCATTATTGGAGGTCTTTTTAAATTTGTAAACTTAATTATACTATTTTGTTTAATTTGGATGAACGGTTTTGTGAAAATTTTAATTTCGTTTTAAGGGGTGTCTCGCAATCATCTATCACTATGGTTGTTTGATGTCCTTATTTCAGCATCGATTAACTTTAAAATTGTAAATCAAATGTCACAATTGAAGTGATTACGATTTTAGGGCAGCATTATCAGTGAATATTGCAAGGGTTCTCATGTCAGTAAATTCTCATGTTGGCAGGAGTGAGAAGAAGTGAGAGAAGGGTAGAGAAGTAACTGCAAGCAAAGGTTCATAGTACAGTAATGTGTCTGACATTTTTTATTTTTTTTAACAAAGCTGCACAGCAGGCGCCCATGCGGGCGCGTCAGGTGCGCCGGACCACCCATTTATTTTTTTATATGATTTATTTATTTATTTTATTCATGTCCCCTCATTTTCTATTTCCTAATCACACTTGCGAAAAAAACTCAGGATGCTCTTAGTGCACAAAAGGCATTTCCCGGCTTTCCCCAATTTCTACTGTTCCCTCTCTTCTTCGGTCTCCCCCTGGCCCTGCCGTTATTTCCTCCGGTTCGTCTTTGACCTCCCCAGATTTCGCCCGTGTTCCTTCGCTATTATCAGGGCGAGACCGCGAGAGAGATATCCAAAAAGCGAGAATGGGGTTCCTAGAAATGGAGCCGATATTTGGGCAGCTCAAGGCGGAGTGGTCAGCTCCACACACAAACCCCCTGCGCCCTTTCCTCTTACATGTCCATGGCCTGCCAACTGACCCTCCGGCACTCCGATTCCACGTCACTGATTTCCATTCCAACACATGGGAAGCTCTCAAGACCGAGCAAGACCTCGAAGACATGGTTCCTCCTTAGCCCCTCCTTTATATGTCTCTGTTTTATTTATTTAAAAATTTTCTTTCCATTATTGTTTATATTATGTGTACAGAGGGACGTGACGGGCATAGGGGGCTCATGGTCTGACTTCTTAGAATATGTTTTAGCTTCCATAAAATCCGATGATGTAAAGCTTGTTCTGGAGGGAGATTCCGTGGGTAGTTTTTTACATTGCCACTTCTCCTTTATTTTATTGTCTATTTCGTTTTTCCTAGTAGCTTGTTAGTTGTTAGGGGTTGAGCTCAGATTGAAAGTTCAGCTTAAGAGACTACCAGCCAGCTATTGACTGATAAATTGCACAGTGGATATTTCCTTAGGAATTCTAACCCCCCTAAAAGTTATAATGTTGGATTTTTGTTGTTTTTTTTTTTAAGATGCTGCTCGTGCAAAATTAGTTGCTCAGAAAGCAAAGGGAATGCCCCGTATCACTATATTACTCAGTAAACTGGTGGATGCTGCTGCAAGTGAGGCTGTGGCTAATATTTCTCTGGAGCTCTATAAATCATTGAAGAATGTGCAGAATTTATTGATAAGTGGTGGTGCTCTGTTCTTGGCTTATAGATTAACAATTTGTGTACATATGTTTTATAGAAGTTGTTGAGTAATGATTCCTTAATGCTTTGTAAAAAGCTTCCTTTTTAATTTTAATGTGGACTTTCCTAAAGATCTTAAGGTCTTCCCCTTGTGTCCATGCCTATTTTCTATACTCACAAACCTGTTCTTTGTTAATGCATTATTCATTGTGTGTTTTCTCCTGCTTAAAATCTTCACTCCTTAGGATTATGTTTTCACTGGGAGTTAATTTAAATTTCTTGGTGATTATTCTTCAGAGCAA
Source organism: Ipomoea triloba (assembly GCF_003576645.1). Classification (NCBI taxonomy): domain Eukaryota; kingdom Viridiplantae; phylum Streptophyta; class Magnoliopsida; order Solanales; family Convolvulaceae; genus Ipomoea; species Ipomoea triloba. Next base: position 28,109,167 of record NC_044927.1, read on the forward strand.
GAGCGGTGTTGTCACTTAAGTAAAGCTATATCAGTGGAGCAGGTAGTGACATTAGCACTTGTGATGTTAACCTTTACTTATGCCAAATTTATTAGAATCACTAAAGCATTAATCTTTTGTGTTGTTGGTCCTTGTTCAAGTATGAGGTCATGGGCTACTTGTAAATGTTATAATGCTTCTGCCCAGATATTATACTCCCCTACACCGATATGGAGTTAATTTCCAAATTGTTCCTGTTGTGTCATTGTAGTCAGTATATTCTTTTATAAACCATTCTCTTTGTTTATTTTGCAGGAAAAGAATGAAACCATCCAGAAGCAACTGGATGGATTTCTGTACCCAAAAAGACAGAAATTGACTAAGGTTACTGACAAATCAAAATCAGATCCTGCATCTATTATGGACTCACAAAATTCTCCAGGTATCAATTATGAAGATTGGACTATTAACTTGTCTGGGATACTGAATTCTAGTTAGAAACTGAACGTTTGGATATCCTGCAAATTTGTAAATCAAGTTTGAGTGCCAGTTGACCACTTGACCCACTCTAGACCGTAAGCCACGGTCTGATGTTTTATGAGTTGTCCATGCAGAAACAGATTATTTGTATGTTGTGGGGTTTTGTATTGAATTGTTTGCTATGGTACATTTATCTTCATGCTTTGTATTTAACTACACTGTTTAGGGTTTTTAATCCCATCAGCCATCACTAATTATTCTTGAGAACTTTCTGAAGATTTAACACCTTGCTAAGCTGTATGTACTATGTAATGCCATTGACATCAGCATTGGGTATACTGCAAATTTCTCGAATTCAAGCCATAATGGAATTCTGATGAAATCCATTAGCCACTAAAGCTGCCTATATATGGTGCTCTACTATGACTTGTGTGTTAATTATGGATAAAATCTATCTCGACTGTATAGTAAATAAATTTAGAATACTTTTTGCAGTTTCAAACAGATCAATGTATGCTCTGAGTTCACTTCTTAAGACTGATGGTGTGTCAGTGTATCTGACTGGGATTTAGCACATTTAATTAGATTATGGTTTTTATGGGGTTGAGTAACTTCCTTATCCTTATGGTTTATTCGATAATAGACCACTCCTGTTCATTTTTTCCTTTTGGGAAAATGCAGATGGTAAAGCAGCACAACAGCCCTCTACCAAAGTCATTAACCGTGTTGTGCCAACTCGTCGCAGGTTATTATTGTCTATTGCAATCACTTCTCTCTTCTTTATAACCATTCTATATATGTTGATTGTACATTTTGGTGGCAGGGCCAAAGTCAGAGGAGTTCTTTTGCAAGACACTGAAGATGATGCACAAAATTAGGAATCATTTGCCATTTATTTCCATGATCAGAAGAGAATATTTCAAGATAGCTTTTACCTTGTCTATTCCCAGAGTAATATGGAACATAACTGCACAAGTGAAAGAAATTCTGAAGTTGCAAAGTTGTTTAGAAACACTTTGTTAGGCTCAGCAAATTAGTAATTATATATGCTGTTACATATGGGTTTGTCTGCATTTGAAGAGAAAAAAGTTGTTTGGACTATGTATTTCTAGTTTCAATTCTTTACCTATATATAGATATTTCTTCTGTATATGCATGGGACCATAAATTAATCAATGAATCTTATTTTTGTACAGGAGGGACAACTTGATGCAGAATTTCATTTTGGCATACATATATGATATGACCCCAAAAAAAGGAACTAAAACTTTGTGGGTAGTTACAACATTTCTAAATTTATTCTTGATTGTGTTACTAAAAATTGACAGTCCCTTGCTTGTATCTGCTTTGTAACCTATCTATATTGATGTTCTCCTTTTAAAGATTGTTTAAATAGAAATTGTATTTGTGGCGTGCTAAAGATACAGTAGTAATTGTAGTGTCTTGCTTATACTTTTTATAATTCTTGCATAGTTGCATCACTGCATGTTTGGCTGTTTGCACCATTTATTTATTTGCCCTGATTGCCTTGGTCTACATTCTTTCACTTTTCTTGATATGATCTGCCACTCAAAAGAGGTGTCCTTTTTGTTTCTTTGATGTGTATTTCCTGCCTCAAAAGAGGACCACCTGGTTTGCAAGCAGCTTTCAACCAAACAGTTGAATCATCAAGGACTACAGGGCAATGCAATTCAATTGAGAAATGGACATGTCGAAATTATATCTATTTGGGTGATGTAGCTACTGTTTACATACTTTTTTATTTATTTATTTAAAGTAAATGGTATCTATGGATCTATGCATTAACTTGCTCAGAAAAAACTAGTATATGATACTTTGTTGTTTATAAGGTTGAAATTTCTAAGAATCATTGTGTAAATCATTAAAATATAAAAAATGATCTCTGCTTTGGCTACTGCTGCTTATGATTCTTTTGATTCTTTAGGTGTATGTGTTATCCTTTATAATTGAATATAACGTCTTCCATCAGTCCTTGCTAACAGGTTTCTCAGATCCCTTAAATGGTGTTTCTGGAGATATTTTTGAGCAATATTTTGTCTTGCTATACAAGGGGACGAGTACAAACATTATGAGTAAGAAAATTACACTATCCATGCTTACACTCTTGTGATATTTGATTCTGCTTGTAGTTGATCTTACCTTCACCCTTGCAGTTCTCCTTTCTTTCTTTCCTTACTATCACGACCTGGACCGAATTCATATTAGTCTCACAAGGGTATGATACCGGATACCATATGCCAAAAAAGAAAAACAATATCATACTATAGACAGATCAAGTGGTATTAAGAGCAGAGGTCTTTGTGCAATCTCTATCGTCTTGGTGTCACTTGGCCAACTATACATTCATACCATTCTTTTTTGTCTTTTGGACTGACCTGTGAAAGCTCTACCGCTTTAGTGAGTAGTGCCAGTCCATGCCGGGGATTCGATAGAAACCCCCCCAAATAAAAAACAGGATTTGGGATTGATTGATGAACGTATAAATTTAGTGGGAGTTGAAATGTTGAATAGATTTAAGTATATTGGTTGACAGACAAGATAGTGTTCAAAAGCGCCGAATTTTATATGTGCCACAACCTTTAATTTCTATGTTTCTTTCGGCTGTGTCTCGTACCGCACGTTGTCTTGGCTCTTCTTAGTGGATGATTAGTGTTAAATCTGGTAAGATTGAGGTTAATAATTTTCCAGTATTATAATTATAACACGTGTAGTGTAATTATGTTTAACTATAATTCATCCCTGTAATAATGAGATACCAAATCTTGTTACGATACCCAGCAGGGCAGGAGGGTCGTTTTCTTTGTTTTCTTTCATTAATGCTCAACCTCACTTTTTTCTCCCAAACCATCATTGCCTCCAATTACTGGTTCTGTCAATCTTCCCCGCAATTGGTGAAAGGGATGATAGTATGTGATTTGGGATCGTTAATTTTTTAAATGCTCACGTCTCTATCAAATTACTTCACTTCACTTTATATGCTTCAATTAGAATCAACTCTACCTTACACAAAATTTTTGATTCGACTAAAATTCAAGACCAATTAAAATTATGATATATCAAAATTTAAAATTGATCTGTGTATCGTTTTCTAAATCATAAATACATAATTTATTAATTGAAAATATATAATATAATAATTATATATATATAATTTTTGAATCGGGTACACAATGTAACGTGTACTTAATATATGGTATGAGAATTGTATTTTGTGGAAGTTATAGTGTTCTAGATAGGCGTGAAACTGGTTAGATAGAGTGGGCGATGCCTACTAAGGAAAAAATTTATTTGATGGGTAGGTAACGTCAAACAGCAACAATGACATGTTCCACCTTCATCTTCAGTGCCCACAGTCCTATAAATTATGGTAAGTATGCAATAATACATAAGTTTCAGAAAAACTGTGACCCGACAGACAGGCAGGCATACCTACATATATGATATATACCCATCCCCCCCCCCCCCAACTGGGTTTTTTTATTTTTGACTGTTTTCTGTTCTATTAAGATATTATATTAATTGCTATTCAATCATGAATCTTGGACCATGTCCCAACTGTGGACCGCTTTGCTGAGCTGTTACTCTCTGACTAAACAATGCCCCTCCCGTCAACCAGTCAAAACTCATGCCAATTTATTTTACTGTGGATGTCCAAAAAAAAAAAGTTGAATAAATATAGTGTGAAAAGTATAAATGACTGCTATTAACCCCACCATTATAATATTGATTGGAATTCGATTTGATCTAACTTAAAATTCTTTAACATGCATAAGTTGATGATTCTTTAGCTTTATAGTTGTATTATTAGTACTTAACAATTCATTTACTCAGCCTCAAAATGCAAAGTCCCACGCCCCTTATGCCCCACTGCACACTTCAAGCTAGTAAAAATGTGGAAGGGTAAAAAATCAGATGATAGGATCAGATGAGAAACATTTTGTTACATCCGATTTTTTTTTTTTTAAAGACTCAATTGATATAACTAAAAAGACTATACTCTTTTTAAATTTGAAAAAAAATCACCGAGTGTAAAGATATTATATAATATTGGCTAAAGTGTCATCTAGCACCATGAACTATATCCAATTATTCATGCCGCACCCTGAACTTTCATATCGTATATATCGAGCCGCAAACCAAAATAAAAAATTCACCTAGAACGTTTAGTAGGTTTCCAGGTCTTCCTGTTGACATGGCGCAGGTTTTCAAGTGATGTGGCATTTCTTTTAACCTTATGTTGTCCATGTAAGCATTTACGTATTAAAAATAATTTTTTTTTAAAAAAACAAAAAATACAAACAAAAAAATTAGCATTTCTATAAATTTGGAAAATTAAAAAAAATACTAAACAATAAATTAGCCAAAAAATATAAATTCTGAAAAAAAAAATTGAAACATTGGAATTGCAAAATTGAAAAGTATACATTATGAAAATAAAGAGAATAAAATTCTGGTTATTTTAATATAATAATTTTGTTTTTTTTAAATTTTAAATATATAAACGCTTACATGGACAACATAAGGTTAAGAGAAATGCCACATCAGACGCCATGTCAGCAAGAAGACCTGGAAACCTGCTAAAAGTTCTAGGTGAATTTTTTATTTTGGTTTACGGCTCGATATATACGATATGAAAGTTCAGGGTGCGGCATGAATAATTGGATATAGTTCATGGTGCTAGATGACACTTTAGCCTATAATATTATATGAAAAAAAGCACAAAGAATGGCACCATACACTCATACAATCAGCATTTTGTTACAGTAGTGCCATTCATATTTTCTTTATAATTATCATCATATCATATCACAAGCTTTGAAAGATGATACAAGTGTGAGCTAAAGTTGTAGAATTACCCATGTGTAATTGTGATTATTATGTGGTTAATTAGTAACTTGCAATTAAGAGAAGAATCTTTGGAAACCTTAGTGGAATGGGGTGTCAGCTTTGGCAGTTAATTGAACGACGTGATAGGACCGGAGTTACATACAGATTCCTCCAATATAATTAATCTGATAAATAATAAGTGTGAACTTGACCATTGCCAATTAGGGTTGTTCTTCAGTTCCCGCTGCATGCAGATTCTTACCCTTGTTCTTAGGATGCATGAACGGTGTTCATTCTAGTATTGCACCATGTTCATGCATTCTAATTAAGTTCATCCATCAAACTATACATTTCATAGAATTTTATTTTATTTTTATCATATTTAATTTAGGCGAAGCTTCTTCCCTGTTAATTCCCTTTTTCTGGTCGTCGACTCTATAGCCGACCTTCGAGATTGGAGATGTGTTAGTTTGGGTTTAGGCGCAACAAATTAAAGGGGGTAAAGAAAAAAGCTATCTTTTGAATTAATTTCTTGGAAGATTGAAGAATAGTACTTATGTCTCATTTACATGTTATATTCACTAATTGAATATCAAATTGATTCTTTTTTTTTCTTTTGTCATTTTAAATATTTTATTACCATTTCAAATTTTAATTTTTGTATATTATATTTAATAAAATTGGTTTAATTAACACCAAAATAAATGGCAAATAAGTTAATTTAATTAAAATATACACATAAGATGAGATTTAATTTGATGTAGTATTATTTTTAGAACATTTTAAAAATATACATGGAATGTTTATGAAATGGCAAAGCTTAGGACTAAATTTTGATGGGGTAGTAGGTTGGTTAGAGATCCGAAGAATAATCGTGATTAAGATAACACTAATTAGGTGTTTGGCCAAGGTGCCTAGACAGGAAGTGTTGGGACATGAACAATTATGCATGACAATTGCTACGTGGGAAAAATTTATACAATGCAAGTTGGGGAGATTTATGAAATGAAAAACTTAGAGAATGGAATATTACAAAAAAAAAAAAAAAAACTTATATTGAATTGAATAAGAATTTTATCAAGTCATCCATGATGCACAACATATTGTTATTTTTAAGGTTGATTGTAATAGTAAAATGTATGTATGTATGTGTATATATATATATATATATATATATATATATATATATATATATATATATATATATATATATATATATATATATATATATATATATATATATGTAGGAGAACCTTTTTTTTTCTTTGAGATTAAGGATTACTTAAATTAACAAAAAACTTACAATAATATTTTTTTCCAACAAGACAATTTGCTTTATTGGCTAGAGAATTGCGAAGTATAATTCTATATATTTTCTTATGTTCATATTAAACATACTTGTCATGAAATTTCAAAATTTCCAAAAACTTGAAAACAGTTGGTCAATAATTTTCCCCCTTTTGGAAAATTTTAGAATGTAACGTAAAGTCATGCTGTATTATAAAAAGAAAAGTTAAAATTAATAAATAACATGCCATAGATATATTATTAGTTATTTATTTAAATTGAATTATTAATTATTATTATTATTATTTAATTATATATTATATATCATATTGTCTAGCATTGTAAAAATTTATCAATCTTTTAGTACATTGAGAAAGACACAAATTTATTAAAGTAATAGNATATATATATATATATATATATATATATATTGGTAGGAGAACCTTTTTTTTTCTTTGAGATTAAGGATTACTTAAATTAACAAAAAACTTACAATAATATTTTTTTCCAACAAGACAATTTGCTTTATTGGCTAGAGAATTGCGAAGTATAATTCTATATATTTTCTTATGTTCATATTAAACATACTTGTCATGAAATTTCAAAATTTCCAAAAACTTGAAAACAGTTGGTCAATAATTTTCCCCCTTTTGGAAAATTTTAGAATGTAACGTAAAGTCATGCTGTATTATAAAAAGAAAAGTTAAAATTAATAAATAACATGCCATAGATATATTATTAGTTATTTATTTAAATTGAATTATTAATTATTATTATTATTATTTAATTATATATTATATATCATATTGTCTAGCATTGTAAAAATTTATCAATCTTTTAGTACATTGAGAAAGACACAAATTTATTAAAGTAATAGTACATTTAATTACTTCGAGTATTAAAATTCTAGTTGGCATAATATATTGTAATTAAGGGATTCTTAATTTAATATATAACTGATTACAACACATCATCACATTGAAAATGATATTTTTAGCCTGCATGGGCTGCTCAATTAATCAGGTGAAGTTGAGTCTCACCAACAACAAGAACTAGCCTAAAAGATTCTTTGAACGAGTTCATTCTTACTAACAACCTTTTGATCGAGTGCAGTTTTAACCAAATAGGTTTATTAAATGCACACATAAAAATGGTATCTTTAGTATCACAAATAACTCAATCATTTTCTAATTTATTACTCTATATGTGTATGCGTGTGTATATATATTAAATTTGTATTTTAAAAACTATTAGTGGTAAGAGATGCCCACTTTTCTCGTTCAACAATATTAAATGGAAGGATTGAAAGTTGAATGACATTAAGAAATGAGTTTGGTTGGTGGGCCAGTTTTGACTGTGAGGAGTGGACAAAGTATTGGGGAAAAGAGACCAGAGGGCCCCATCATAACATTATTATTCTATATTACAACTTGCAAAACTCTTCACAGGATAAGGTCACAACCTCTAGGCCCTCCGCTAAATTAAACTACAATTCCAATGTTTTATGGTTTTGTACTATGTTAATTGTTTTCTTCTGATTGCCCCAACTAAGATTGCATCTTTTTCCTGTTCCTGCTACTCCTCCCCCACCCACCCACCCAGAATCCATGTGATTTGCTGCAACCTCAAAATTCTCATAAATTTGGGAGACTAGTGTATGTATGTATGTTCTCATAAATTTGGTTGGTTTGATTTGATAATTAGGTTTGATGAACGAAGGTGAGGAGGATATGGCGGCGATTCCTCCATTGTTTAGGTGCCCGATAAGCTTGGATTTGCTGAGAGATCCGGTGACTTTATGCACTGGTCAGACTTACGATAGGTCCAGCATTGAGAAATGGTTGGGTGCCGGAAATACAACCTGCCCTGTCACAATGCAGAAGCTTCATGATCCTTCCATTGTTCCCAATCACACTCTCCGCCATTTGATCAACGATTGGCTCCGCCATGTCGCCATGTTTGACGATCATGATGTGCTCCTCAAAATGATGGACCTTGATGACGGTATCTCCGCCTTGAAGCTTAATCTTGAGTCTCCATCCAATAGCTTGGAGCAGAAAGTTGAAGCGCTGCGAAAAGTCGTGGTTTTATCGGATGATTTGCCGTTGCATAACTCTGCTTTGATCCAATTAGACTTTTTCCGGCTAGTTCTTGATCTGATTTTTAGGGTTCCAGAGGAGATGATCAGCATTAGTTTTGCGGAGCAGGCGCTTATTTGTGCATTGAAATTGCTTCCTTTCAGTGATTTGGAGTCGATTAATGATATCCTGGCAAATCAAGAATCTTCAAGGTTGTTTGTAGCCCTGTTTGAGCAGGGTAGTTTTGTGATGAAGAAAAGCCTGTGCTGTTTACTGGAGGCTATTGCATCGTCGCCGGAGACGAGGGAGCTCTGCGCCGTGCTAGGAAAATCCGGCCGCCTTCTCCGACAACTCATCACTCTAATCAACATCACCACCGACGACGACTCTCATCATCAAGTCTCGGCAGCTGCAATCAAAGCCATTTCAGCTCTGTCCTCCCTGGAACCCAACCGCGAAGCCATGGTGAAACAAGGACTCACCGATTCACTCATAACGTGCATTCTCGCCAACGCCCAGAAATGCAACAAAACCAGCTTAGCACCAATGGCAATGCGAGGCATGGAATTGGTTTTAGCATCGGAGAGCGCAAAAGAGGCGGTTGTGAATCACCCCAGCGGGGTCAACGCAATAGTCAAGATGGTTTTTAGAGTATCGGATCATCAAGGGAGTGACGAAGCCGTCAATTCATTGATGATTATATGTCGGGATTCCTTAGACGGCAGGGAAGCCGCCATATGCGCCGGAGTTTTGACTCAGCTTTTGTTGCTTCTTCAAAGCCAGTGTTGTGGACGAACCAAAACCAGGGCAAGAATGTTGCTTAAGCTGTTGAGATCCATGTGGGCGGATGATCCAAAACATGCCGTCTAAAACTTGGAGAAGATTTGCATAAATTTGATTGTATAAAAGAAGTCCTTGAATTGAATGCTTCAATTCAATTGTAAAATTCTTACACTGCACATTTAATGTCACATCACTATATTATGTCAATTTTACAAGTAATATAATGCATTCAATTCAAGTAATTAAACACAATGGAGTTCCACAATTTGGAACAAGATAATTAGCCAATTGATTAATTTGTCTTGTAGACTAGAGATTATGCATGATGTCTATAATTTGAATCTTGCATGGATCCTTAGCCCTTAATTCGTAACTTGTACAAATAAATGTTCATTTGTAAAAGATACTACGGAGTATTAATTAGGTCTATGAAGCTTTCTATGTACATTATTGTATCTAACCCACAACACACACAAATGTTTGCTGAGATTAAGGAAGGCAAGACATTGATATTTTTTGTCAAGTATTGAAATGTTAAACGAGTTAGTAATTAAAGTTTAAAAAATAAAAACAAGTCACTAATAAAGAGAGTTCTTGTTATTTACCAATCAAAGATAAATACTATATGTACTTCATATTTTACTTTATTGTCAACATTAATTGATTGAGAACAAAGATTGGGACAAATTCTATTACTTTCTATCCCTAGGAATACATTTATCATTCTCCTGAGCAAAATAGATGTAAAAACATGTTCATGTTAATATCACTAACTCTAAGGATAAGTGAAAGCGTGACAGATTAAGTCCAAGTCAATTATAATTGGAGACTTAAAATTATTTCAATACGATTGTTGAGAAAGTCAGGTTCGCTGACCCATTGCTCGAAAAGGCCAACTAACCTATTGGCTATTGCACATTGATCTTAGAAGCTCACGACAATGTGTTTAAATCTTCTTTAATATTTTGTTGGGGTTGTGAGTGAATAAACACCAATAGAACATTTTTTCAAAAAAAAAAAAAAAAAACACCAATAGAACATAAATACTACATAAGACGGAGTAATATTATTTTATTAATAGTTTCATTTGAATGGAGTTTTAGTATGTAAACAGTGTGTTCCAAATAACCAAGCTAAGGACAAAGAGCGTAGAATATTCCAAAAGTTGTGTCAAATTTCAAAAAGAAAGTAGAACATGCAATACACTTGTTGCTGCCTCCGATCCTTATCATGAACATATTCTCACAAAGGGTTGATTAATGAAGTTGAAGATAATGAATTTTTCCATGAAGACTGATGAAGTGACAGGGAAGCTCTTATGGTGACATCATTTGAAACTAGCCAATTTATATAGATAAACACATAACAGTCGTGAAAGATAACTAGATAAGGTTTATATACGTACAATAAAAACTAAATTAAAAGTGGGTTAGCTTGTAATTATTATTTGTAGTACTTAAAGGAAAAAAACAAAACTGTAATTATTATAATTATATGGGTACAAGACAGCACTATAATAGTGTATTAAAGTGGGATCCTCTGCAGGGATTAATTAATAAATTAAAACGTTAAAGTAGAGCAGTTGGAGGGGTAATGTAATTAAACTGTCGAACGAAAAGAAGGTCTCCTTTGCCTTGTAATAATTACAAATGGAATGCGATTATGAAAGACAAAACTGTTTAATCTTTTAATAATCCTGTTTTCAACGATAGATGTCTCAGATGAATGAAGCCAAACTGGGAAACACCAACCCCAAAATCTTCATAAATCTAGCTTGATTCCAGGGAAAAGAGAGGATCCGAGACTTTTTTCTTAAAAAAAAATTAAGTAGATTCAATCTTTCGTCTTCTCCATAGATTATATTTAAGTTAAATTCTTCTTGATTTGAACTGTTCAGCTATGAGTAACCTAAACTAATTTACCTTATTGTGAATTGTTCAGCTATGAGTAACCTAAACTGATTTACCTTATTGTGGTTGGTCATTTGTCGACTAAGCTATGTTTATTCATATACAGACCTTTAGGTAGTGGTTGCGGGTTTTCACACTTAAAAAAAAAAATAAAAAAAATGATGTAAGATAAACTGGTCCTGGTACGTGGCGCACGTTGTTTGTATGGAACATAGAGACTGGAGTTGGGAGGAAACATAATAAGGGCGGCCACTTTGTTGACGTAGTAAAAGGCTAAGGAGTGTTTTAGAAGCTAAGGAAGATTTGGGAATGGAGTGGGCAAGCAGCATGCTCGCCGAACGAATATAGTATGGAGTCTACTATTTCGGCTAACTGATTGAGTCAATATTACACACACATCCACTTTCCCTTCTATCTCTAAACAAAGTGTTTACATTAAGACAGCAAGAATTAGAATGTTTTATTGTACTGCAGAGAGACAAAAACATAGCTAACCGTAATATCTTAGGACTATAATATTACAGTAAAAGTTATCCCTCTCAGCTGTTAAGATTTGAGTTGGTATTTGGTTTGGTTCTGTTTCATGTTTCTTTTATTGTCAAAACATTGTGCGTAGGACGAGAGGTTGTAGAGTATTGAAGGAGAAAGCAGTAGAGATAATACATGGAAGAAGAAGAAGAAGAAGAAGAAGAAGAGATACAAGTTCAATCTAAAAAGAGCATTCAATAATTTAATTAGCTAGGCATGAATGAAGTGAGTGGTCCTACAGTCCCACATTTCACCATTTCCAGAAAACATTGGAACCACACTTGTATTTGTCCTTCCCTTCGCATTCTAATTCCAGGTCATCTGAGATGAATGGCACTTTCTGCAATTATTTAAAGTGATTATTTTGTTGCACAATTTCCATAAAAGAATTTTTTGTGAAAGATTGATTAAAAGTCTAAACCTTTTGCTTGGCAAGGTCTTGACAGCCGGTGAAGTTTTCAGGGAACTTGCAGCTCCCAAACTGAACTGTGTATGCTCTTGCAAAGTTTGCTCCACTTGTTGCCAGCCTCTTCTTGTCATTCAATTCCTACAACCAAACACATATATATAGGCTCTGGTTTCGTATATGTTGGATCCTCGTTACTCAAACATTGTTTTATGCAACTTAACAATATTAACAAACATGATGTGTACCTTGTTGGCCTTGCTTTTCTCGAGATAGTCCTCGATGACGCCAGCGTTTGCTGAGGAAGTGGATGCCGCGGCAGTGAAAAGGGCAGCTGCGAGGCCAAGAAGGGCGGCTCTTCTCCCTTGCTGGCCGTTTTCAGAATCCAAAGCTGCTCTTGGTTGTTGTTGTTGAGCCTTGATTGCCAGCAGCTTTGAAGGGGGTGAGACCATGGATGCCGACATTGAAGCAGCCTTTGCATTGAGCTCGGATGAAGCAGCCCCTGATATGGCATAGCTGCATGCCAATACACTGGAGTTCATGGCAGCCATTATCACTATAGATCGAGAAAGCTAGATTGATGAGAATTTGTGTTTTTTTTTTTTATTGTTATTTTAATTTTTGGGGTTATGATTACTTAAGGAGGGTGGGTGATGTGGAGTGGTGTGAAAGTGAGTGTAATCAAGGTTGTGGTAGGAGTGTGGATAAGGTAAGATTTCCTCACTCCAATTGGCACATTTTGCTCTCTTCTACTAATCTTGGATGGGGTTACCTGTGGTGAATGCCAACACAAAATAGGACCCACTCTGGAATCATTCTTGGTTCCAATTTCTCACTTAAAAAGGAAAAAACACACACAAAGAGACAAATACACAAAATCACAACTTCATATGCAGTGCCATAATCCAAAATGTAAAAAGAATGAAAACCTGAGAGGTTAAGAAAGTATGTGAACATAAGCTAGCTTAAAGAACATGGGATTTTCATTAATGTTTAAGCATGCATATTTCCTACAAGCAACTAGTAATAGGTGAACTAGCACGGATGCAAAAGTCACCAGCATTTCATGCCACCTTACCACGAAGGGACACAAAATGGAAATAACACCACATTTCAAGTCACTAAAATTAAATCAAACCATCTACTAAACTTAGCTTGGATGTTCTGGCTTTCCTAAGAGGTTGTTGCCAAGTTGCCGTAAAGGGCAATTGTGTTTTTGAAAGTACCTATGCTATTTAAAGGGATGAAATTAAAAACTACCTTCTATCTAAGAATATGGACCAAAAAGTGTAGCTTTACTTGATCCTTGTTGAACTTTGAATGCCCAGAAAACTGGAACCATGCTGTTTATCTTCAGAAGTGTGCTGTTTAGCTTCAATCATCAGTTGATTGATCCGTTCCTTTTCTTTATGAAGGCCCTTTTTCTCAAATTCTTGAACCAGTTTGGTGTACATGGTGTCTGTTGGTAAAATTCCTTTCAGAACTAATTGCTCAAAAAAGGAACAAGCCTGCTCATGTTTCCCAATCCTGCATAGCCCACGAATCAAAAGAGCATATGTCCCAAGATCCATGCTGAGATCATTCTTGTACATGTGATTCAGCAAAAAGGACAATACTTTCATTCTTTTCAGTTTGCAACACATCTTCAACAATGGTGCATATGTGTTAAGGTCGGGCTTGCATTGACATTCTTCCATTTTCTTAAGTAATGTGAGAGCTTCCTCTTCTTTCAAGTTCTTAGCAGCATAACGGATCATAGTATTGAATGTCGGCAGGTCAGGAGTGATTCCCTGTTTTGACATATCCTCAAATACATCACTGGAATCATTGAGTCTACCAGAGTTATAGAGGATGTTAATTAGAACCCCGTAACCATTAGCATCAAGAACACAACCACTTTCCCTCATTTTCTCATATATCTCTAAAGCCTTGTTAACTTCCTTTGCATGTCCAAGGGATTTTATAACTATTGTATATGTAACCACAGTTGGAGTGCACCCCTTCTTCCGCATTTCATCTAGAGTAGCATCAACTTTGCGAAAATCTTTTTCACGACAATAGGCTTCAATAAGGCAAGTGTAAGTAACAGGATCTGGAGCAAAACCATGTCGCACCATCTCTTGGATGGTCCTCTTGGCTTTCTCGATCTGCCTAATTTTGCACCATCCATGGATTAACATATTGAATGTACGAAGATTTGGAGCTATATGAACTTTTTCTTCTAAATAAACATCATATGCACGCTCCACGCTTCCTCCCTTTACCAATGCATCAATCAATATATTCACCATGCTTGTATCTTTCGGGATTCCAAATTGCTCCATTCTTGACATTGCTTCAACTGCATCTTCATAGTACCCAGCCTTTGCAAGCCTTCTAATGACTAGAGTGACTGTATCCAACGTAACATACCCTTGTAAATGACTCATTTCTTTCACCAATTCCCACATTACAACAAAGTTCCTTGCCTTCCCTAGGTTATCGATCATCAGATTGTACAAATCAGGGGAAAACTTAAACTTTGACTGCTGTTTAACCCATTTTAAAAACCCATAAGATTTAATCCACTCACAGCTGAATCTTTTCAGAATTTTCTCTACCAAATCCTCAGACACATCAATATTGCAGGCATCTAATGCTTGAACAACAGCATCAGGTGACTTGAAATGATTTTTCAAAGTTTCACCAATCTTATCAACATCAACAATGTCACTTTTCACACTGTCAGCACCAACTTCTTGCCTCTGAAACTTCTCATTTTCAATCCAGCTCCACAATGAAGGAATTATAAAATCATCATCCTCAGACATATCAGTATCCTGTTTGCTTTTCCCTGGTAATTTAACCCAACCTGGAAGCTCTGGAGACTCGGTCATCTTAGGCAGCTTATCAACTTCACTCATCCCTGTCACTGTGCATAGTGTATTGGTCAAAATCGTGTTCCCTTCACCATAGTAAACATTATTTCTACAGAACTTCAAAGCTTCTCTACTCTGTAAACGCCAGAAATGCTGGAAGTGCTTAAATTTCAATATCATTCTCAAGAATCTTAGCAGCAGGAAATGCAATGATCAGGAAAAAAGTGATTGCAGCAGAGCTCTTGAAACTAGTCCCAGGTAACTCAGGATGAGTGAATACCTGGATGTATGCCAAAAAAACAAGGCGATCAGTAGGCGTGCTAGAAACATGCTTGTGTTAGATTGTCAGATGATAATTCAGGTGAAATGATCAATGCCATTTTCCTCATCCAAACACTACATTTCCTATAAATTTCCTTCTATCCTATTTCTTTCCCTTCACTCTCTAGTCTCTATCCATCCAAACACAACATAATGTAAAATAGTACTCCACTAGATGAACTACAATGAATCTCTCAGTAAAACAAAATGAGGGAAAATGATGATTAGGAAATTGCTTGTTCTGACAGCAAAAAATAAATAAATTAAACTCACCAATGTAATATATTCCTCATAAAACTAGAAACAATGTTGAGTAAAAAGTGAAATTATGGAGCATGAACATAATCAAAAGAATTTCAGGACTCATCAGATAATCAGTATTATGAGATTAAACCATAACAACTACAACCTCAGCCAATTTCAATTCCAATCATCTATACTCCATAAGCACAAAAGAAACCATTTTTACTCACCTGAGTTGCTTACAGGACCATCAGGTGCATTTATGAAGTCGACCATCAGTTGTGGCGGTGTGCCGGCGGTATCAACGGTCGACAATCGTTGCGTCTACGGTCGTCGCGGCGGTGACTCTCCGCCTCTGAATATTCCCTCACGGACGCACCAACTGAAATTACTTTTTCCTCCCCCAATTTATTATTTAATAAGGTGAACTATATTTTAGCCCCTCCATTTTAGTTGAATAGTAAAATTGACCCCAACAATTTCATTATCTCCTGTTCTGATATTTAATTTTTTTTTTTTGAGGGAAGTTCTGATATTTACTTCTTAGAATTAAAATAGTAATAATATTTTGATCATATTAAATATATTTCCTCTTTTGACATAGCATTACAATATATTTTAAATCCCAATATAAGGGACATTTTGATAAAATTGAATACAATCTTTCTTACTATGGGAGGACCATGCATTATATTGAGAGAACTTATAATAGCAAGCTTTCTCTCTCAGCAAAAAAAATACTTTGGATATTGAAATTAAGTCTGTACGGGCTTAACTTATTGGTTCATAAGTCTTATTTGGAGGAAGAGATTAATGTTCGAACCTTAACAGCACACCAGGCATTTGAGTCACCTAATTCATATACTCTCAAATGCTCTGTCAGACCGGAGTTAGGGATTCTGACACCAGAAAAGATATTGAAATTTAGCAGTCATATTAAATGACACAAGAAGAGTACGTCATGATAAGTGCAGATTGTGAGCAGTGATGGGCTGAAAAATACATTCTGAATGGGACTCAAGTGCAGCAACCATCTCCGGCCACAAGATTGCGGACACCGTCCAAGACCCGTCACCTCTGCCACTTGGCCTTTGATTCATGTACCCAACTCCTATCCTTTCTATGGTGGAGCAAACTGTTCCAAGAACCGGACTCCCAAACCCAAAGTCCAGTTCGCCCACCGGAAACCGCCGTCCGGATGACACTACAAGCGCCGCGGTGGGGCCATCTCGCCCTAACACCATCTTCGACAGCATCAACCCTGGCCTATGGCACTCTATCCAGTCAATCAAATCCAAGAAATGCTCCGCGTTTGTTGCTGTAGAGATTGCCGCGTGAACATGGCTTGCGATTTCAGATATGCTCCCGTGTTTCAGTTCATCCATGGTTAATTCTCCGAATGTCAGAGACAGAACATTGCCTATGTAATCTGACATGACTAGGTGGTTGTTGTCGCCTGTTCCTGCAATTCTTGTCCGCCCGTCAACCAACCATCCCATCTTGCACTTGTTATGGCTTTTGTCCACAGCATTCACCATAACCTTCCATATATAAGCCGAGAATGCCTCGATTTTTGTCCGCTTCCTGCTCATTCCATCTTCAGAGGCCAGTTTTTGCAGCTTTTGGATGCTTGATGCATCGATATAATAAAGGCGCTTGAGCATGATAGTTGATGATGAGAGTGGGCGCATGTTGAGTATGTCGTCAAGGGAGCAGGAAACGAAGGTTTGGTCCAAGGATGTGTTATACCTCGGGCGGAGGAGAAATCTCCGGTGGTCTGGAGAACAAGAGGGAGGCTTGTTGGTCCACGTGACCAGAAATTTGGCAAAGGAGCTTGCATCTCCCAAGGCATGGTCAAACGTGAACGTTAAAGATAAGCCTCCGCAGGTATAGCGTGTGATTTGAATCTGCACCGCGAAGTCGTCTTGGCGGGAGGGGACTAGCTTTCCCCTCTCCACGTACTTGTTGAGATTGTAGAGTTAGTTCGAGCTCTTTCAAATGAATATTTGCCTGTGCTTCCACAACCAAAACGCCATGATTGTCACACAAGATTTCAGGCTCATCAGTCTTTGGATTTGCCACTATTCGGCCGGCGAAAGGGTAGAAAAGAGAGAGGCATTGGGCAAGTGAAGCTTTCAAATTCTCAGTGATTTTGTGTGATGATGAATGAAACTGGTTTGGGCTGCGGAAGAAGTAGAAGTAGGTGACCGGAAAGCGGCCAGACAAGAGGTCGAAATTTGAGAGGGTGAGAATGTAAGGTTTGGGTGTGAGACCAACAGTTTTCACTACAGATTCTGTGATGAAATCTACTCTAAAATCGATGCAGCTGTCAGCCGCGGCCATTGTTGGAATGCTTGCTTTAATTTGCAGCTATGATACTTTACATTGAACTTAAATAGAGCAGAATAATGCAATCATGCTTGAATTGAATTTGCAATTAAGCTAAGTGTATGTATAGTATGGCAATATATGATGATAATCATGCCAAGTAGCTAGCTTGCTAGGCACTACTGATAGTGATCGATTTGGGTGCACTAATATAATATAATTTGTTGGAAGAAGAAGATCAGAGGGAGATCAAAGGAAGCATTTTTATCTCAGACGAATTGAAATGTATGCGCATACTTATGTGTATTCATCATTAAAAACGTAACATTTGATATCTCGATCACTTTTTAAGGAAAGTGGCATTCATTAACTAATTCATATGTTGCTCAACTGAGTATAATGTTATGTTGTGCGATGATTCTTCCCTCCATCAGTCCATTCATCTGCTGTTTGCCGTCGAAAATGTGCCCACTATTGTGCCCCCACCTTATAACTTTCCACTAACATTTAATCAGATTAGATTTATACACTCTACTTATTAACTTAATTAATTATTGAAGGCAAAGGGTGTCAGAAATGTTGTGGTTGAATCTACTTATTAGGTTCTTGTCCAAGCAGTGGCTGCGAAATATCCGTATCACTTTTACACTGATTTAGCTCTCATTGATTGTTTTACGTTATTAGATTCTATTGTTTCTTATTTCTTTTAGCTTTTAGGTCTATGATTGGAAATTAACTTGCTCACGCTCTTACCACAACATACAATTGGGAACCGAAATTATATTACTATCTAGGTAGGAGTCAACCCCTCCTGTTGTGTTTATTAATGATGATATAGCCTTTGCAGTTGGTTTTGAAAAATATATTATTGAGAATTCCTAAAGTCCATCAGCATCTTGCATTGTGGTGGAGTTGTTGATTGCCCATTCCACTAACCATCAACTCAATCATAAATCTATGCTCAGCTTTTAAAAAGGAAGTGGTTGTATGTTGTGTTAAAAGATTGGACACATGCATGATGAAATTATGTTATTGGGGGCTAGAATTAGTGATTGAATATAGGGAGTAATTATTATTGATATGCCGTGGTTGGTTTCTTGCTTGTCTAATCACACAATCATATTATCATGAAAATAGCCTCTCTTTTTTTTTTCAACTTTAATTTAGATGGAGATATTTTGTTGAATGGTCGATGGTGGGCACTGGCCTGCACAGATGATAATGAATCAATCCACAATGGACCAAATAATTGTTGACTGAGAAAGGGACGGGCACGGGGCCATTCACTCATTTTAATTATTTTATCATTCAATCTAATTAATTATTTATTATTATTAAATAAAGGTTTAAGAAAGTATCACGTATAATGGTGCATGTCTTCATCTTGTATACATATAACCGCCTCATGATATTCTAATAAGCAACACTAGTATAATATAATAGTGTTGTATTTTTATTGTTGTTTTAAAGACCGGAAAATAAAATAATGAAGAAAAAGCAAAATTAGGCATATACGTGTATGACTCCGTGAAACTAAGGGGGTTGGTGGCAATTCGTGGGCGTGGACGATTGGTCCCATTCAGCAGCGACGGGGCGCCTTATTAGACGGAAAGCTGCGACCCACGTTAATACACATGTTTTTGGAAGTCGGAGTTGGGCTCCGTTTGCGGACGGGTGGGCCTCCGTTTCTTGACTGAAAAACATAGGTAGGTAACCGTTATCTGCCACGTTTGCGTGAATCTAACCTGAAATTCCCACGTACCCATCCCCGGAGCAAGCAAAATCTGCCACGTGACATTTCGCGATTCAGTAGCTCTTCCCAGCCCCAAAAGGTTGGGGGTATATATGTATCTGCTATATATAAATGGATCCGATCACAGAAACAAACACAAGTACGTACTTGCGGAGCGGAGCGGATTTTATCAGATCAGAGAGAGATAGATATACAGGCAGGCCAGCAGTTTAAGTTGTGGGAAGTTTGGAGATCGAATAAGAATGGGAGGAGAGTCGTCGTCGACATCGGTGATGGTGTACCGGGAGTTAGACAGGAAATCATCAATAGAGAATGAACCTAGGACGCTGAATATCCATCAAATCCAATTCGCTAGGGTATGCATATATGTCGTCGTCTTAATTTCATTTTAATTGTTTTTGTATATGCATGTTTACATGGATTTGATTTAATTTTATTTAATGGCCGGGTATCTAAATTGTGTTGAATGAATTATAAAAAGGAGGCTGCACTTTCTGTGTTGAGCACTACGAGTATTGAAGAAGCTCTCAGAATTTTCACCGAGGTATGCAAATGAATATATATATATATATATATGCTTAGTTCTCCGTCCTCATGTATATACTGATGATGATGATGATGATACACATATATATGGGTTTGCAGGGGTTAGAGCCGGTAGTTAGTTGTGTACACGACAATAATGAAGACGACAAGGACGAGATGATGATGATGATGGAGTATGAAGAAGATGAAGAGGAAGAGGAGGGTTCATACAACTTGTTGAGAATTCCATCTGCCTTAAGAGACATTGCATCTGCGCCTTTCTAGTCTAGGCTTGGCTTTTATACATACATACATACATAACATTCCTTCATATTATATTATTATTTATTTATTATTATTCTATTCTATAAGAAGACAAAAAGAATAGTACAACATGTACAGGCAGGATCGGTACGTTTTCCTACCACTGCACTTTTTCATTCTTTTTTCCCTCCCTTGTACAGTTGTACGCATGGCATGCATTATGCATCATCCCAACATCTAATTCTTAACATCACAATATAATGCATGGGAATAATAATAATAACTTTGTTGCTTTATAAAATCTCAACTGCTTTGCTTTAAATCCATGACAAGAAGATAATAAATTATGCACATTCACCAAGTCTGAAGTGAAAGAAAATGGAATATGCTTAAAACTTAAAACACAAATCCTTCCATCTATAAACAAAAACGGACCGACCACTTTCGAATCGTAACCCAAGATACACAAAGTTGCTCTTCATCAACGTAACTTGGTTATCAACCATCAATCACTAATGAACACACACTCTGCCTTGCCTGCCTGCTCCATCCTATCATTCCCAACTGTCACCAGTCAGCATGAATTGTATGCACCTATCGTTTCCTGTAGTTGTGTCAAAATCAATGCCCCCGCCATTTAAGACTTCAAATCAATCATATAATCTATTAATATATATTGAAGGATAAAGTCGTCTTAGCATGCTGTTCAATTTTAACTCACCTTTTGGATGTGATGTACTCCTCTGGTGGCACTGGATGGATCAAATTCATTACTGCCACTAGTAGTATTGCCTCTAATATGGGACTGTTCCACATCAATGGCAACATTATTATTGTAAGATGGATACAAGTGCTGAGTTTCACTACCACAATTTGATTCATCTAATGGTTTCAAAAGATCATCAAGCTCCACATATCCAGCAGTGTCGCCAAAGCCGTCTTCACCAAGCGTTGGCAAGTTACCCAGGCCTCCTAAGCTGTCGCCAAAGTATGCAGCTGCAGCAGCAGCAGCCGTCATATTACACTCTGCTATTTCTGCACTTCTTGCTTGGTTAATATATGCATCAGTGTCACCATAGTATGCAGTAGTCTCTTCCCATGGATATAGGATATTAGAAAATCCGTCTTCACCAAGCATTGGCAAGTTACCCAAGCCTCCTAGGTCGTTGTAGATATCATCTCCATCATTACATTCTGCTATTTCTACACATCTTGCTTGGGTAAGATCACTCGTATTCTATAAAAAGATGAAAGAAACACTTGTCAAGAAAAAGTAGGTCAATGCTTCAAGAGACACTTATGAAGAAACAGAATAATTACCAACACAAGCACATAATTCTTCAGGAACATTACAACACCACCCCTTTTCTACTACTAAATTATTATCACATCTGACACTCAATGATTGCTCAATACTTCAAACACAGATTTGGCCATTTTAAAGTCACAAAACAATGTAATAGTAGATCTCAGAGAATGCACATAAGAATTCAATAAATAACAAAAGGTTCTATGAGAAAAATCAATTTGAAATAATAAAGCATCACAATGCAAAACCATATAATCAACAGGAGTAGAACTATATGCTGCTTGCATAAAATTCAATACTCAAAGCTTATCCCAAAAACTTAAAAGCAAAACGGATTAAAAGAAAACCTATATGCCCCAACAATGGCTTGTTTCAATCTCTGCTAAAATAAGTAAAAGCATAGTGCAACACTAGAATGAGAAATGGCATATGGACATTCTGAAGCCTAGTGAGCTGGTGAAATGGATTGTGAGGTTCAGATCTAAGATCTTGTTGATGAATAAGAAAAGAGGTGGTGATGCATTAGTGGCCATACAATTCACCAGTATAACCATAAAGTATTATGCTGGTTCCTAAAAGAACATGTGTATACATCAGCATCATAATACATCTTTGTACCAACAAGAGGCCATAATAATTCATTTTAACCCAAATGTTCCATCATCACATCTGATACTCAACGATGCTGATAAAGTACTAGAAGACAAACCTCATTATTGTTACTCTCAATTGGAAGCAAGCCATTATGTTCCATAAAAAATGGGCCTAACAACTCATTGATATCACCACCTTCCGAAAACTCATTAATATGAGGTTCAGCCAAAGATGAACCAGGTTCAGCAGAGGATGGACCTGGTTCAACCAAAGCAAAACTAGAAGTGCTCTCTATGCCAACCGGGCAGCTTTGGCAATCAGTAGATGCAGGCATAGCAGGAGATACACCAGAAAGATCTGGTTCAGCACATACATCATCATAATCCCAATCTTCCTCAAAAGATCCATACTGTGAGCCATTTTGGGGGCCAGGCCCAGTCTTCTTAAATACTTTACAGATCACATATGAATCCTGTAGAGCCAAAATATTATCACCACAAAATTAACTAGGAGAAAAATAAACTGCCACTAATAGCTGATAGTGGAATAAGAAAAATGCACCTAGCAACCTAATAATGCAGGCAGAAAAGGGGTAATGAATATTATGCTTCTCAATTAAGTGTCTAAGATATTGGAACCTCACAGAAGATTATTGGACTTTGTTAAGATCTATTTCACAAAATATGCAGCCCCACCCGATGAGGGTAGTACAGACAGGAAGTCACAAACAAGAAGAAACAATTCCTGAACAGGCCACTCCATTGACCGGAGAAAGAATAAAACTACCTGAACAATTCTTGCATCTGCCAAATGCTTGTCCTCCATCCGGTACTCATGTATAACCCAATCTGTTCTTTCCCCTTTGCCCGAATGACCTTGGTGGAAAATTAAAGTCTTAATCTTTCCAACAGTTCGTCCTTTATAAGTAACAGTTCTGTCACCCCCTGTGGATTTCCAGTAACCAGTCTCAGTTGCCCGCTTCAATTTAGACCCACTTGCATACTTCTTTTCTATTGGACAAAAGAAATACCACAAACGATCTTTACTGCTAGATTTTTCTGCAGCAGAAAGACAGAAAAGTTATATTAAAATGCATAGAATGAAGCAGTAATTCACAAGCAAATAGCACCTGTAGAGTGTTGCCCTTGACCTCATAATGGTCAAAGCAAACAAGAGATTAAGGTAATCAAGATATAAAAATTACCCCGAAGCTCCGATGGGTGGTAAAGACGAACATTGAGCTCTGGTATAGCACGCTTAACTTCAGAAGGAAGTTCCCTTCCTATGACCTTGTGCTTTAGGCAGTACATCAGCTCAACATCAGTTGGATGAAAGCGAAATCCTGGAAAACGGGTTGTATTTGCCATATAGTAATGGCGAAGGAACACCGCGCAGCTGAGTGAAGTAAATGAACCTCCCTCCCCCCCAAAAAGAGAAAAAGAAAAAGAATCTAAAGTTCGTTGAGAAGGGAAATACCAACTGACAACAGTATTGTCTGTGATCCAAAAAAATCAGCAAAAGAAAATGAAAGAGCTAAGTTTGTTAACTACTCCTCAGGAAACAGAAAACTAGTATAAGCACCAGTCCCAAAGTCCCTCACCTCCCTTGCACACTGCAGTCAGCTAATTATCAAGTCCAATGCCGAAATAAGATCTTCAATGCACACCACAACCTTCCCAGAGTCATGAAAAAGAAAGCACCCCGAACAAAGAATTGATGCTTCCCACAAGAATCAATAGACATTTGGAGCACAACACAGACCTATTGTTTCACCACAACATCATCAGCCTCCAGTAACAACACCGTAAAAAAAGAACCCAGAGATCATAAATAAAAAAGCATTCCCTACCACATTCAAACAGTTCAAGCCCAGATACATCAAGCATCAAAATAAAACTAACAAAATCCCAGATTGACACTTTTACAGAGCTCAACAAGCTTCATAAAGTCAGTCCAAGTATGCCCACTTCTAAATGACGATAAAAAAAACATGTGTATGTATCCTCTGTCATACCGATGCCTTAAAGAAGGGAAGATTTTTATAACAACTAAAACTAACAAAATCCCAGATTGACACTTTTACAGAGCTCAACAAGCTTCATAAAGTCAGTCCAAGTATGCCCACTTCTAAATGACGATAAAAAAACATGTGTATGTATCCTCTGTCATACCGATGCCTTAAAGAAGGGAAGATTTCTATAACAACTAAACACAAACTGAAAATTGGCACATGGAAGCTTCCAGAAACATCAGAACATGGATTGTAAAGCATAAACACAACAGGATCAAAGGACCTAAACTGATGTCAATTATCAACTGTTCATACTTCATACTGAAAAACCCTATAATCCGATTCGATCGGCTATAAATAGGAAACGATTAATCGGTAAATCGAAGAAATCAACCCGTACCAAATCATAAGCGATCATAAGCAGCTTACCCGATAGACGGAAATGGAGGAAGGAGGGTGACGCGGAAGAAGGCGGCGAAAGGCGGAGGAAGGCTAATAGGAATCGAGGAACCCAAGTGCTATACGTAAAGAGAAAAAACGAAAATATAGCGAAATCGGGGTGTATATAGAGAATTAGAGAGTTCTAGTAGAAGAGCGAATAGCGCGTGTGTGGCTCCGTGGAAGTGTAGCCTGTACCGCGGGAAACCAAGACGCTTATTCCGCAATCTAAAGCTTCTCATTGGTTGGATTTTAGTGTTTATGAAATTATGTTCTTGTTTTATTTCCTTTCTATTTTTGTATATACTCCATCAAGTGGTACTCCCTCTATACTGGAGTCAACTGCTAACTAGTAATTACAATATTGGTTTAAACTATTCATATTTCAATTTGCTATAATGGGTAACAAATAAATAAAGTTTAATAATACGATAATAAATGCAGTGTAATTTTACTCTTTTTTTTTAATCATGAAGAGAATATAACACCTATTATATTAAAAAGAAAACTAAACTATTTTGCAAACACGCTCATTGACTAATCTTTTTCTGCTAAAGCATGATCAAGCACCCATAGCTTATAGTCATGTTGTATACTGAGTAACTTTTTTTGGCAGTCATTATTCCTGAAAGTATACATTGGGCAAACACTTACTATTGTGTTATGAACCATATTAAAAATATCCTGTATGACGGGCTTAACCGAGAATGTATACAATAATTGAACTTGTAACTTTTTTGTATAAGAACTCGGTCTCATTCACTCAACTATCCCATCCAAGACTACATGAATCGTTATTAAATTTGAAAACTATTGACCCTTAAAACCCATCTATGCTAGTAGTATTGTCAGAATGGGTTAGGTCGATTTCACCCCGAGTATACTTCCCACCCCGAATATACTTTTTGGTGGGCTTTTTGCGGGCTAGGTAGCATAATAGGATTCAAGTAACACCAACCTGCCCCGTGTAAATTGGAGGGGCGGCCATGGGTTGGGAAAATGTGGTTAACCTAAAATATATATATATAATTAACAATTAAAATCATGATTAATGAATAAACATAAACAAAATAAGAATAATAAAAAAATAACAATAAATACATTACAAGATTAGAAATTAATAACATATGGAATACAATTTTTGTTACTATAAAGGGCTTAGCCACGCGACATACACGGGTCAAGCCCATTAGGCCCACATTATTTATGGTCCATGCCTTTTGTGGCCATATATAACCCACCTCACTACATGTGGATGTGATCCATGCATATCGGCCCGTGGGTTTCAGGTAATGTTGACCAATAGTTATACCATGAACTCAAATCATTTTGCAAGGTAGATTCGTGTCTATTTACATACTGAATGCTCAAAAATTGTGAACATTCAATATATAAATTGTAAATATTTAATAGGTAAAATGTGTGTTTTGAATCCGGATCAACCTTGCACGGTGAACCGGGCCGGGCCAATGTTAACACTCCTACATGCTAGCCGCAGTATTGGGCTTTATTTACCATTGAGGCCCATAAGAATTTAGTTGAATTGCGTAGGTTACAACAGTGTTAAAATGAAACCAGCTAGGTAGCACTGAAAGTGTAAATGAGAGAGAATCAGAGAAATGAAAGTTGCATAATAATGATAATGTTGAAGAGGAGATGATGATGAGATGGAATTGAAGTTAAGAGTTAAGACAAGAGAAGAGAATGAAGCATCTCCATAACCACATCACAAATACGCTTAAAACCCTGCTCTCTAATGGCGAGCTGACGCGGATAAGCCAATCCCGGATATCTCCTAAACCCGTTGTGACAAGCGTTGGGATAATCCGCGGCGGCCATGACGTGCATGTACGCGTAGTCATACATCTCAGCGTCCAAGTCCTGGATCGACGCCAGGAGAGCCTCGCCGGCGTACGAATACTTGTCTGCACAATCCCTCAGCACCTTCTTCATCGCCGCCGCCGTAGCAGTACTGGCGGTGTCGTTTGCGCCTCCGCCGCCGCCGCCGGCGATGAGGGACGAGAGGTAAGATTTGGTGGCGGTGGCGTTGGCCACTCCAACCCTAACCATGATTTGAGCCAATCCTTTGGTGTCCGATGCATTTGAGCTGGTGGAATCGGATTTGAGAGAGGAAACACACACATCATAGTACTTTGTGTTCTTGCAAGTCTTTTGTATCAGATCGTCCGAGGAATCTCCATGCACTGGAATAATCAACAACAACACAACAATAATCGCCAACAAACAGCAGCAATGCTGATAATAATAATCAGATCCCATGGATAGATGAGAAAGCAAAGCAAAATGATATGGGAATTTAATTAATACTTTGGGAGGAGGAAAAAGAGAGTTTTTGGGGAAGGATCAGATCAGAGTTGATGTGAACTCGATCTGAAGCAAAGCAAACTGGGAAAAGAAAAGCATGGTGATAGATGGAATTTATAGAGATGTGCAAATTAGCTTTATTGCTATGGGGCCGAGACGCAAAATAGTCCAGAGATTGATCATGGAAATGTGTTTTCTTACAGCTGCCAACATTTTATATATGAATTAATATTTGATCCACCCCCGTGTACAGATGCTATATATACACAGGCGGTGGATGAGAATGTGTCACATCATTTTTTTTTTAAATCAATAATGAACGGGTCCTTTTTTTTTTGCAAAATACTTATGACTTTATTTTATTATGAAATTTTGTATTTCTTATTAACAAAATATATCACTTTCCTAAACATATTAATTATTTCTATTATCTATCTAATTTCCTAAATCTAACATTTTATATTTATAATTAAGACAAAAGCATTTAAGTAACAAAAGTCATCTATCTAAACTGTGCATTAAGGACTTTTGTTAGATGACTTTTGTTACTTAAATGCTTTTGTATTAATTATAAATATAAAACGTTAGATTTAGGACTTTATAGGAAATTAGATGACTATATATATATATATATATATATATATATATATATATATAAATAACGTATATCTAATGTTTAGGAAATTAGATAGATAAAAGAAGTAATTAATATGTTTAGGAAAGTGATATATTTTGTTAATAAGAAATACAAAGTTTTCTAATAAAATAAAGTCTTAAGTATTTTGCAAAAAAAAAAAAGGACCTAGTCATTATTGATTTTTTTTAAAAATGATATGACACCTTTTCATTCACCGTCGGTGTATAGCATCTATACACCGACAGTGCATCAAATATTAATCCTTTATATATATATATATATAATAATAATTAAATATGGTTTATTCATTTATAACATAATCCCAATAATATTAAATCAAGGGGCCGGATCAATTATTTGCTTAAATTAAATAATAATAGTCTATCATCATTTCGAAATACGGAGATTATAGTACAACAATTTACTGTGATATTACATTATAAAAATTCTCATAGTTATGTTATATACAAGAATAATTGGTGCATACTCGAAATACATGCAAATTAATTGAAGTTCACGAAACCACCATGTTATACGGAGGAAATCAAGAACTTTGTCACCTAAGAGAGTGAATCAATACACTCTTATTTGCGTTGTTAGTAATACAATATTGGTATGTAGTATAGTGTTATTTGTTAGGACCTGTTTGGAAGGAACAGTAGCATTTATTGGGAACTTTTTGGACATTGGGCAAGTGCCAAAATGAAGTCACGGGGTTCACTGTTGTAGTGTATAATTTCAATGGAACCTTAGCCTCCATGCTCAGCTCCATCCATATAATTGTCGGTCCATCATGTCGCATAGAATATTGGTTTTCAGACTACATGCCACGGTTTCTTTTCATATCTGCCAACTTCCAAGTGCATTTACATATTCTTTATTTCCCCCTCTCAATTATTGGTTTTTTTTTTTTTTTTTTTTACTTCCTTACGTAATTTTTGTTGACATCCCTCAATGCATGTAATGTGATATTGTACTGCTAAGATTTTGAAATTTCAATATAATGTAACATCCTACGGATTCTCGTCCTACTTTAATTTGCTGACCACCCTAACTACATACATAGCATGCAAGTAGTACAGTATATATGATGACACGTAACATAGGAGAAGTACGTGTATTGATTGTAAATGATTAAGGGTATTTATATTAGAGGAAGATGGATAGGGATGTGATTACTGACCAAAGTGTTTGATAGACACTCCCATTATTTTTTTTTTAAACAAAGAGCTATATTAATTCAAATCCGCAAACAACGTATTGCAAATGATGAGGGGAGGGTGAGATAACCACTCTGAACATCCAGACATAGAAACAGACTGCCTAGCTAACAAGTGAGCTGCCTGATTCGCAGATCGCTTAGCAAATACTAAACTGCTCTGAATAAACATATTCATTAAGTTTTTAATTTCCGACAACACTACATAAAAAGAAGAGTCTCCCGGATTGGAATGAAGACCTTGCGTAACTTGGAGAGAACCGGTCTCAATAATAACCTTGTCAATATTGATGATTTTGAGCCAAGTAAGGGATTCCCTAATAGCAACGCTTCCTTAGAGATGTAATAGCCTTTCCAGGGGACCCTCTTGCTGCAACAAATTGTCCTAATTCATCTCTTAGGACGCACCCAAAATTCATACGGGCACCTTGCCTGTCAATCACCACATCCACAGTCAGCTTGAGGAAACCTTGTTGAGGTTTAGTCCATGAAACAATAGTGTTGCTCCTCCTCTCAGCTCGTTGTATGACCATAGTAGCATCACACCAGGGCGAGTAATAAGTATGGGCACTTTTGATTGTGTATTTGGCTAATTCAATTGTTTGGTTTTTCCATATGATGTTATTGCGCAACGCCCAAATATTCCAACAGACCATGAAGAGATATTCAATTGATTTCCATAAAGTGCTATTGTCATGAGACATAACCAGTCGTGGAAGTTGTCTACTAAGCCAGTAGGTGTTTGATTATCTAAGTGGTTCCAACATGATCTCGCATACTCGCAATCAACAAATAGGTGAAAGGTAGATTCTCTGTCATTGTTACACAAAACACATATATCATCGCAACTGATATGTTTCTGTCTCAGCTTATCTCTAGTAGGAAGACAAAAAGTGCAAGCTTGCCATGGAAAAGTTTTGACTTTAAGAGGAATTATGTTCTGCCACAAACTGCTTCAGTTTTAGATGTCCTCCTCGCGCAGCTCGTCTCTAATAGCTTTGTAACAGCTCTTAACACTCTAATAAAGTGATTAACTTGTTATTTGGTATAATTGAACATGTTTGGCTACTTGAGAGATCTAATTGTACATTTTTTTAAAAATTAAATAGTCTAATTACATTTTATATTTTCAATTGAATAGTCAATTTGAACGTTTTTTTCCAAGAATTATGATACATCCACTCACCCTCCCATTTTGGGGGAAGATGGGAGGAAAAGAAACTGAGGGCAATTTGGGAACTCCGCGGAAATAGGGAGGAGGAGGGGGGTTGAGCGAAAGAAAAATAAATTGAGGTGGTTTTTTTTTTGAAGGGAAAATAAATTGAGGTGGTTAAATGAAAGAAAAATAAGTTGAGGCAGTTAAATGAAAGAAAAATAAGTTGAGGGGGTTAAGTGCTGTTTTCTCCGTTTTGTTTCTATTTTCGTCAATCTGTAAAACCCTGATCCTCAGTAGAAGCTAAAACCAACCGGGACTACCAGATTTTCCGCTCTCATCTGATCCATAACAACGAGGTACTCTTTTTGTTCTTCGCGAAATACCATTACTTGTTCAGTGATTTGATGCTACGAATGTGTGCATTACACGGTGTACTGTGTGCGCCATGTGGATGAATGTCTGCTATTCTTAATTTATTGTTCTTTCGGAGACATTAATTATTGAAGTTGACTCATCGGAGAATTTCACTATCTGCCGCCGTTCCTGTATTTCCTTGTATCTGTTATCTATTTCTGCGCTATAAATGTATGTTCGGCCAGTGGCTTTTCATTAATTTCATGCTGTTTCGTGTACATAGTTGGAATGAAATTTAAGTTGCAGAGCTGCAGTGGTCTCTATCCAGTGAATGTTTAATTCACCATATTTTGGAATCTCAATTTTCAAAAGGTCCCTGATTTTCAGTAGGTTTAGAGATATGGAACATGCCTGCTGATGCAGTTTGACTTAGAATGCTGCTTTTCTCCTGTAGGTTTGTGTTGGTGAAATGCAACCTTTTCATCCATTAGTTTGGCAGTGCACAAAATGAAACCGAGGACCAATGGGATATCTAGAGCCCAGAGGTCGAAAGTAAATCATGGCGAGGGGGCAAATTGGATCCTAATTGCAGGGGCCACTTTACTAAGTACATTTTCAGTGTTCTTGGGCTACAAGCTCAAGCAGGTGCTCAATGCAAAACAACATAATATTCATGGCAATGCTTTAAAAGGTCTTTTGTACTTCATGGATTAGGTGCTGCCCTAAAAAATTAAGTAGCAGTCTTAATTTGTATTGCACTTTAGTGCAGGAAATGAAAGCCATGAAGAGAGGAAGAAGTCTAGGAATTTAGATATGCAGTCAAGCTCGTATTCCTTTGCCAAAGATGATGAAAACTGCCACACCTTCCCTTCAGGTCAAGAAATGCTTAGTCATCTAATTGGACCTTTTCAGTTGGTTGCATAGATTGTTAGTTTTTATTTATTTTTCCCTGCTTGCTTATTCATTACTTTGGAAGCTGCTTTCTGCTAGATTGTAAAGCATGATTTAATCTACATCCCCTCTTTCAAATGGAAGGAAAATATATAGCATAGTTATCACACAGATAAAAATGTGGCACAAATCCACTCCTGCCAAATGCTTACTGGAACGAAGCAAAGCAGCACCTTCCCGGAGGTGCATGCTTCAGGCCCTAAAGCATAAAATGTTATGTGTTTGTTGTGTCAACCTGCCAGGAAACTAGAGAGAAGGGGAAGTGTGATCCTTCTGCTTCCCTTCCTGTCTACAAGGGGATGGCTTACTGTAGCATTCTCGAGTGCATTTTGACAATTGAATGGAGAAGGTTTGGTTTCTCTTGTATGTTGCAGTCTTGTGAGCATTCATTTCTATTCTTCTAACCTTTAATGAAACAGGAACTGGAGGTGTGGTGGAAATAAAACGGCAAGGCAGTGGTCAAATGCTGGCAGAACCCGAAATGAGACTTCCTCCGATGTCAGTTCCTGGTCTTGAATTCAGTAAAGAGAATGGGTCCTGTTCTCAGTATCATCTTGAGCCACTACAGAAGCCATTCCATTACTCAAACAGCTCTGAGTCACCACGTGTCTCAGATTCCAGTTCTGACATTTTCAGCAAGCGGGAAGTGATACAGAAACTGAGACAACAGCTAAAGAGAAGGGATGACATGATACTTGAGATGCACGAACAGATTGTAGAAATGAAAAGTTCTTTGAATTTTCAGCTCTCACATTCCACTCATCTACAGTCTTTGCTAGATGGTGCAAACAGGGATCTTTTGGATTCAGAGAGAGAAATACAGCAGCTGAGAAAAGTAATTACAGATTGCTATATCGGAGAACTGGATTCTTGTGAAAATGCCCCAACAGCACCTTCTTGGGCAGGCTATGGAAATGGTGATTTTGAAGTTGAGAGTCATCCAGTATCTTCAGAAAAGGGGAGAGGCAATGGGGAAAGGATAGAGGTTCTGAAGCGCGAAGTGGATGAACTGAAGGAAATAATTGAAGGGAAAGAGTACCTTCTCCAGAGCTGCAAGGAGCAAAAGGTGGAGCTCTCAACAAAGATCAAGGAGATGCAGCATAGGTTGGATTCTCAGCTCCCATATATTTTGCAGGCATAGAGCGTGTGTATTCTTGTTAGACTCTCATCTTTCTATTCCTCTGTTCTCCTAGTTTACTTTCAATTCCCACAATGTGTAAAAGCTTGATTGTCTTCTGTACACGGTAGAACGAATTAGTTTGGAAAGAAATTAATAAAAGTGATACATGAAATATAATGGAAATTCTCTTTTGCATTGTGACCGATTGAGGGACTAAATATTAGGGCCAATGGTTAATTTAAAAAATGAATTGGTAGAAATCTTAAATCTGCCTTGTGAAGCCACAGGGGGAGCTCATGCATTGAGATTGATGTAATTTTGTTGATTTTTATTTTTTCTTGTATTAAAAAAATGGGCGGCGGCAAATTATTATGCAATCATGGTCCACACAGTACTGTGGGAATAATAACAAAAAATATATTTTTAATATATTAAAAATATTTTTCATACATTTTTAATATATTAAAAGTACTTAGGCACTGAATATATATTATTTTATTGTATAATCCACTAAATAATGATTGGATAGTGTGTTATTGGGCCTCTTTTCCTGTAGTGTAATGTTATTGTGAGTTTAATCTCTCCTGGGCTCATGGGAGAGTATATTTCAGTATTTCCCGCCAGAATTCCCCCTACCTTTCCCATTTTCCCTCGCATTTCTCGCTGTGCGAGCCCTAAAACCTTACTATCACTGTGATCTTGTCCGTCATAGTCACCTAAAACTTCTTGTAGCAGAATTCGACTTGGGAAAGGGAATTTCTTTGCTAAAAAAAATGAAAGGCGGTACACTTCAGATTAATTGGCACGATACTAAGCCTGTTTTGACGCTCGATTTCCACCCTCTCACCGGAATCCTAGCCACCGGCGGTGCCGATTTCGACATCAAGGTTCCATCTACTCTCAATTTCCTCGGTTACACTTGTCTTAATTTTTTGCGTATTAATACTTAATTTAACTTATTATGCTCAAACTAAATTTTGCAGTAAATTAGCGCATGTACTTGATTTTTCTTTAAATTATTTTTACATCCGCTTAAGTTGATAAATAACGTTCCTTGTATTGGTAGTTTAGATGCTAGTGGTGATTGTAGATGAAAAAGGTGTTTTTAAAAGAAGAATTTTGGTGAGTATTCATATTTTAGGAAATGAACATTTCAGCTATGGGTGATCAATCCGAGTGAAGATAAAAAAAAATCTCCGGAAGTTACTTATAAGACTAGCCTTTCTTACCACAGCTCTGCAGTAAATGTGCTTCGCTTCTCTCCTTCGGGTAAGATATATTATATATCGTGCTTCATTCATTCTGAAATCTAACACAGTTAGATTAGAATATGGCGCTGCCTATGTTAATTTTTGCCATTTTTTGTTTAATATATATATTTTCCTCCAAAATGTGCAGGTGAACATTTGGCTTCTGGTGCAGATGGTATGAATTAGATCAACTTAATCACCAATTTTGTTGAAGAAGAGAATTGACATTTCATTTATCGTAAATACCTTCTGTTTAAAAAAAAAATAAAAATTATTTGATATTGTATTCTCAAATTGAATTGCTACTTATATAGGGGGTGAGATGATATTATGGAAGTTACATTCAACAGATGGCGGTGAAGTATGGAAAGTCCTGAAGACATTATCGTAAGACATGCATTTAGAGTGACCTCCTTTTCCATCAAGAGTCAAGTAAAATTAGTGATTGTTTTAGTTTATGCAGCCAATTTTACAAAGTTAATGGGCTCAGTGTGATGATCAAGGTTAATTTGACTATGCACCTATTTGGATGAAACTGAAAATGATTTAATCTCAAGACCAGGGACTTAAAAATCCAATAGCAGCACTTGCTTCTAATTTTAAATTTGTCTGATCAAGGATCTCTAAATTGGGATCAGACATTTTTTTCCATGAGTACTGAACACATGAAGCATAAATGCTCATATGCTGCATTACTCACTTTGAGAGTGTTCATCAATTGATGGTTGATTTTTTCTTTAAGTGTTTGGTGTTGCAGAGACCATAGTATAACACATGAAATTTTGATTCCATCGCAGAATGGAATCCATTAAATATAGATGTCAAAAGCTGCCGCTTTAATAACAACATCTATGGCTTTCTTATTATCTGATTCTTGTGAATTTGCTACCTTATAGGTTTCACCGCAAGGATGTATTAGACTTGGAGTGGTCTAATGATGGTGCATATCTGATTTCTGGATCTGTTGATAATTCATGTATCATATGGGATGCAAACAAAGGTGAGTTAGCAACATGACTCTTAATTTGTTCAATGGGGTTCTGAAAAGAATGTTGAGTTTTAACCTGATGTTCAGTATGTCTTTTCCAGGTTCTGTTCATCAGATTTTGGATGGCCATTTCCACTATGTCCAAGGTGTTACGTGGGATCCATTGTCTAAGTATGCTGCATCACTTAGCTCAGATAGATCATGCCGTATTTACGTAAACAAACCATCCAAAATGAAAGGAATTGAGAAGATGAATTTTGTTTCTCAGCATGTTATTTCCAAAATAGAATCACAAACAGGAGATGAGTCTAAGGTAAGGTTTCAATTGATTCCATCTTTGGGATCTGTGCTATAAATAGATGCTCTATAAGTAATGAGCTTTTGTATGGCATGGAGAGCAGTCTGCGAAAAGCCATCTTTTTCTTGATGAGACACTGCCATCTTTCTTCCGAAGATTAGCATGGTCACCGGATGGATCATTTCTACTTGTACCTGCAGGTATATTTTTAAAATTTCCCTAATCATGAAAATATAATTATAATTTGGGAAGAATGAAAAGTACTTTTCCCTTTACAGGTTCTTACAAATACTCCCCTACTTCTGCACCAACAAATACTGCTTTTGTATTTTCTAGAAAAGATCTATCAAGGCAAGACAATTTCTTTGTTGCCAGATTACTTTCTTTGTGTGTGTGTGTGTTAAATATATACTATGGGTTTGATCATATTCGTTTTAGCTTCATGTTCGCTTACTCTTCATTTTACAGGCCTGCTTTGATTCTTCCTGGTGCCAGCAAACCTGTTGTTGCAACACGTTTCTGTCCTGTGTCTTTCAAATTGCGGGGTTCAAACTCATGTAGTTAAATTCAACTTCCCAGTCTCTTTTTGTGCTTATATGATTGGTATTCTGTTTGTTAATGCCAGAGTCTGTCTTCTATGACTTCTGCAGCTACATTCTTCAAGCTTCCATACCGCCTTATTTTTGCTGTGGCCACTTTGAATTCTGTATACATATATGACACAGAGGGCGTTGAACCAATAGCAGTCATAGCTGGTCTTCACTATGCAGCAGTAACTGACATTGCGTGGTACTGTAAACCAAATTAGTTTTGGTGTATGCTTCTTTTGTTACACTTCACTTGCATCTAACGATTAGTATTATTATTATTATTATTGTTTTTACTCTTTGGTTAAGGTCACCTGACGGGAAATTTCTAGCCTTGTCTTCTCAAGATGGTTATTGCACTCTCCTAGAATTTGAAAATGAAGAACTGGGAACTCCTTTTGCAGTATCAGAAGGGAAGAATGCTGTTGGTCTAGGAAACAGAGATGAGTTTCAGAAAACGACTGAAAAATCAGTGGAATCTAATCCTAATCCTAGTCCGAGTCATTGTGGTAGAATTGCAGATGCAGATGGTAGAAAAATGGAGGAACAGGCAAACGATGGGAAGCCATCTTCTACAGCTACCAAACCCGCTCAAATTCCCACCAAAGTCACAAAAAAGCGTATCACTCCCATGGCTATTGATTAATGAAAGAAATGTTTTTGACAGGTCACAGGTGTGGTATTTGTCCTTAACATCTGTATGTGTAGTAATACATGTTTCCCTTCCCTCTTTTAACTATTACGTAGTAGTTTTTTGGCGTTTCTGTATGACTTGCAGACTATGTTACATCTGTATGTCAGTAATGAATGAGTATAAATATCTACTTTTTTTGAAAGTCATGATACACATCCCAACATTGGATTGGGCCGAAGTTGGACCTTAAAAGTTTATTGGGGGCAATGTTAGGCCCAATTCAAATATGGTTCCAAACGTAAGGGACAGAGTACGACGTTGGATGTACGTGTGAATTAATGCAGTGGTCTGGTTGTGATATTTAATGCATGCAGCAATGCAGCATATATACGAGCTGAGCTGAGCTGAGCGATCTCTCTTCGATCTGCGTTATCAACCCTTCTGTCTCCATGTACGTACTAGGTACTCCATCTATTTGCCTATATCTCTCAATCCAATGCAGTACAAGAGCAGTGAAGTGGTCCAAACCAAACACAAGTCTGATGCAAAAGCTAGCTTTGCTTTGAGGACATATACTTCTTAGTACTACAATAAATGTATGTGTCTCAATTTTTGTAAATATCTATATATTTTGCATTCAAAAAAAAAAAAAAAAACATTAGATGGCATTTCTAATCACGTCTTCAAAGATAATCATTTGGAAACCATAGAATTGTCACTGTTTAAGATAGTACCAATATCACAAGGTACTATGCTGTGGATACTTAATTTTTGGAAATTAGAAATGACACATGATACATATATGCTGTAAAACCCACAATATATACTTCAAAATAATTTGCCATGAAAGGGATGACGGTGCGAGTGTAGTATTATTCTCATCCCAAATATCGCAAAAGTTCTTCCTAATTGTGAACTATAGGTTTTTTTATTTTTTATTTTTAATTAAGAAATCGAAGTATGGTGGCCGGATGCTGACATTAGTGTCCCTATCGACAACATTGCTCTCATTTTTAGTCAATATAATAATAATGACAACTTAGCTCTCTCACACATTATTTAATTTGTCCACTAAAGAATTATAAGAGTGGCTATGTTAGCTATATACTAACATGCAGAATATTTAACTTTTTTTTTTTTTTCTATAATCTTAGAGTAACTTATCTATCCACTTAATTATTCTTTTTAAGTTTAATAATATTACCAAACAAGTATACTCGTACAATATAATATATAAGATAATATTTGAATATGAGTAAAAATATAATCTCCTTTAAACTCTTACTGTTTAATTAAAAACAAATTAAATGACAATCAATTGGTCTATTTTGTTATGTATAGATTTAACGTAACCAGTCCATTTGTGTTTACCTGCAGGAGGGAGGTATGGGGAACTAAGCTTTGTAAACAAAGTGGCATCATTGGGGATGCGGTACACAACTCATTTAATTTACTCAAAAGCATTAATTGAAAAAGCATGTTGTACTCCATGCTTATTGATTCAATTTGCATATGATTAGAAATTTGAAAATTTAATGAGTATGCACCGTACCACTCTCATATAGTCTTTCTTTTAATTATTATTATTATTATTATATAAAGTGTGATCTGATCTCTGTGTTTCTCTCTTGATGAGATAATGGAAATGAAGGATGGGTGTAAAATGTATGTATGTTCCCAAGGAGAAAGAAGAAAACCTAACTTCCTCTTTGCTTTGCATGGGATGACCTAATTGCCGTTGAGGACCATTATCATACCATCCTTTATGGTCCAACAACATTCACTTTCACTTTTCTCCCTCTTTTACCATTTAGGGAAACCATCTCTCCTCTCTCTCCAAACTTGTCACTGTTTGTGCGGACTCTGAGGAGTTTTGGTGTTGAATTTCAACACCCCATCATCAATGTATCTTCTTTTCTTCCCACCCTACCTTTTCCTCCACTATATCTCTAAATTTCATAAATTAAATTTAAAGTTACAAGA
The DNA here is from genome assembly GCF_003576645.1 of Ipomoea triloba. Taxonomy (NCBI): domain Eukaryota; kingdom Viridiplantae; phylum Streptophyta; class Magnoliopsida; order Solanales; family Convolvulaceae; genus Ipomoea; species Ipomoea triloba. The sequence goes on from NC_044927.1 coordinate 28,147,612, forward strand.
TTGAGTACACTATTCTACATTTGTCATCATCCAAAATTTAATTTTGTCGTGTAACAATTTTGATGTTTTAAGTAGCTAGACTCACCATGCACATAGGCAACTTTTTTTTTTTTTCTGTTTGAAACCCAACTAGTTTAATTTGTGCTGTAATTGAATTATAATCACACTAGTTTATAGAACACAAAGTGTAAACGTAACATAATTGCTTAAAATAGTTAAATTTCTTAATTCATATATATTAATTGAGAGATTGGGATATGATAAATAAGTTCACATTAATTATCTAATAATTTTTTTTGGGATAAAATTTCATTAACTACAAGCACCTCTACAGAAATCAAATTTCTTTGTATTCACTTGTCTTTGACTAAGTCATTAAGTTATCATATGATTTACTTTCTCTCACATATTTTGTTGGACAGGACAGGGACTTTTAGGATTAGGATTAGGGATTTAATTTTTTGGGAGAAGGATTGGAAATCTAATTCGTAACTTTACGAAGAAGACACTGCCATATATTTACGAGCTCATCTTTTGGCATTGTACCATGTGCTCTGAAGGGTGGCATGCAGGAATTAATATTGAATGAATAAAAAGAGAGGGGGTGGGGGTCTGATGAGTTCTGATCGTCAAATCTAAGCTGTTAACATATTAAATCCTTGTGGCAATGGGTTTCCTTTTACACCAACTTTTTTGATAAAGGTAGGTTCCTATGATGAGGGCATTAGTGTACCCCCTTTTTCATTGTATTATTATTAATGTTGGCCAGCTTTTGTGCTTGTCTCTTGCTTTCTCTATTATATATGTATATATATTCAATTGGGACCATTGGATTGCATGCATATATTACTTCCCCATCCTCTGATCTGCTTTCGATCATTGTTATTGCGTGGACCGTGCTTTATACAACTGTGTGAATTACGGTTCAAAAACAACATTGTTTTGCATAATTACTCAGTGCAATACATATTTTTTATAACTTATAATAATGTACATTATTATTCTAACTTTATAAATTACGTACGTTATCCTACCTCCAAGTTTTATTATTCTAATAACACATAAAGTACATTATTCTAACTTATAAAATTCAATGACCTCATTAGATCGTGGTCCACACAGCTATGTGTAACACGGTCCACACAATAATTTTCCCTCAATTTTACAATTTAATCTCATCATCTCATCTCTCTAATCAATTATATTACGGAGTATATCGTACGGAGTGTGTGTGTGTGTATATATATATATCGTACTGGATCAAATGCGGACATGTCTTCCAATGTAATTGTGCGGATTGCATCATTAGGTATGCATAAATGCACTACAATGTATTTAGAAATGTACTAAATAAAATACACAAATGCACCACACACCATGATAAAATTTTAACACTTGGTAATGCATGACTGTACATTTACACTGAAACAAGAACGTATATATATTATCATCCCATTCTGTTGAAACAATATAATTAAACACAATCTGCCTTAGCTTAGCTTGCTTGTTCCTGCTGGCAAATTATACTGTGCACCACGGTGCACATAGCAATGTGCACCACGTACCTAAACGACGTCGTTTTGAGCATTGTAAATTAATCATCCGTTTTTTTTGGAAATCACATTTCCCGTTTCGGCCGGTCTCTGTATTTATGTTAATATTATGTGTATTCCAGGCAATCATTCTGTGTATTCTAGGCAACCGTTATGTGTATTCATGTTAGCAACCCATGTGATTTCATGTTAGGAACACATGTTGTGATGTGTTTGTGCATTCGAATGTTTAGGAAGATAAGTTCTGTGTATTTTGTGTAAATATTATGTGTATTCATGTTATTAACACAAGTTGTGATGTGTTTGTGCATTCGAATGTTAGGAGGATGAGTTCTGTGTATTTTGCGTCAATATTCTGTGTATTATAGGCAAACATTCTGTGTATTCTAGGCAAACGTTCTGTGTATTGTATATCTATATAATGATTATGTGTATTATAGATAATGAATTCCCTGGAGTTATTCGCGTCCACTAACATCTGTGTATTTTGTGTCAATATTCTGTGTATTCTGGGCAAACATTCTGTGTATTCTAGGCAACGTTCTGTGTATTATAGATAATGATTATGTGTATTATAGATAATGAATTCCCTGAGTCATTCGCGTCTGCGTCTACTAACACTGAAACAACGTCGTTTTACATACGTGGTGCACATTGCTATGTGCACCGTGGTGCAGGGTATAACGATTGGTTCCTGCTTCATCACGTACACTACATGCATGCATCCATATATACTGTTTTAAGTTCCTATGTTGAGCTCCTCGATCAAATTGGCTAATCATGCATACATCATATCAATTAAAGAACACAAAACAATACTAAACTAAGTTCATATATAATCATTTAAATTGCATATATATTATAGGAGTATGATTATTTCCCCTCATTTTTTCATTCCCTAGCATCTCTACAGATATTACGTTCTAAACTAATTAAAGGGCTCACTTATAAATTAAAAAAAGTTAAATAGTTAAAACATTTTTATTAGTGAAAAACATTCCACATAGGGTTTTAAAAAAAAAAGGTGAAAAATGTGGGAGAGTCTAGTATAATTCTATACTATATTATGTGTTGAGTATAAATTATGTCATTTTCTTAATGAATTTCATAAACATTTATATGGTTAATACTAGAATTATAATAGCATGCTTTCACTACAATTATTGTCCCACTAAGATGATTATGGGTACACTACCTATAATCTTTACTTACGGTGTTAGATATTTGTAGGCCGGTATAATGTATGGTGAGCAAATGAGGTTAAAAAGGGTGTGTTTTGCTTAGTTCACGCAGGTAGAAAAATATGGTGTGCTCACCATTATCATCAATCAGCAACCTAGGTGGTGTGTAGGGGCACATTAATCTAGATCGATATATATAGTATATATATATGTGTGTGTGTGTGAGAGAGAGAGATAGATAGATAGATATGTGTGATGATGTATATGTTGTGTAATTTGGAAAAACCGTACCCTTTGGCTTAAACTAGACGGGACCTTAATTCCTCCATCATAAAACCAAACTAATTTCATTATATGGATCATAATGTTGTCAATGATGTTGATGCCTTTAATTTGCCATCCAGGCAGTGCCCAACTTCATCCTTTCCTTTTATCTTTTACCATTTTTTTTTTCTGGTTGGGCATGGGCGCTGCCCAAATTTCTCCTATGATTATTATTTATATCTATCTAACACGTTTATTCAATTTGACTCTTAGCTTCAGGCATATATGCTAATTGATGAATGATGATGATAATATTATTACCTAACAAGTAATTAAATTATATTGTTCTTTATAGTACTGTTTTGTTCTATGGTTGAAATCTTATACTAGACTAAAAGTGTATAGTAAGGATTTGAATTATATATATATGAATGAATAGGTCGGTTTTTAACTAAATCATCAAATGTCAATATTGTTAGTGCATGTTTAAGACTTTAGGCTCTAAAAAGTAACAACATAACTTACTAATATAAAATAATTATATTGCGTGGCAAAACAAGCAAAGTAGTTTAATTTGAACGCTTAATATGTTGAGTATTAGTGATCAAAGCTATAAATGATTAATTAATTAAGAGCGAAAAACGCTAACCAAATGAAGAATATAGTAAGTTGTCTAGCTAGGCCATTTGGCGTGGGCTGGGGTAGGGTGTAATTAGTATTAATCAAAGTCAAAATTATATTCTCCCAAGTGATGAATGAAAAGTCATATTATACAAATTAATGAGTCACACTAAACCTAATCGATCTAGTACGTAGAAATATGAAATGTTGTTAGTTAATTTGTTAGCCAATTTTAGAGTTAGAGTTTTAATTAGAGAGATTTATAATAATCATCATTTTTGTTCTTTACCAATAAATTCTATTTTGTCTTTTTGTGACTTCTTCAATTGGGCGCTAGGTACTCAAGTGG